>NW_025110026.1:85141-88366 GCF_011392965.1 Frieseomelitta varia | reverse complement strand
GGCAGGAATAATTGATAAATTTTTAATTGGACCTTTTTTTCTTGATGGGAAACTAACAGGCACAAAGTACGTTGATTTTTTCAGCACCCGTTTATTACACGAAATATTAGAGGAAGTTGCAGTCGATATTAGATTATTCGTACGCGGTTTATGCATGATGGAGCTCCGTCGCATTTTAGCCGAGTGGCTAGGCAATTTTTAAATCATCACTTTGCAAATAAATGGATTGGTCGTGGAGGTGCTATTGCACGGCCTGCTCCTTCTCCGGATTTGAGTCCATTAGATTTTCATTTGTGGGGACATTTATACGCAACATCGATTGAAAATGGTGAAATACTGCGAAATAGAATAGAGCAAGGCTTCCGACAAATTCGAGAAACACGAGGAATGATAGAGAGAGTAACCAGATGAATGACAAGACGCGTGCAGGCGGTCATTTCGAGCATCTTTTGTAAAAGTAATTAAAACAGAAAATTCATTGTATCTCATAAACGAAGACAGAAAGGACATATATAATTTGCATGACTTTTTTTTCATTATTTTTAGGCGTACAATCAGCTCCCGAAGTGGGTCCCACAAGTTACGAAACACCCTGTATAATGAACTTTCCTCAGGCTCATTGTATTAAAAGATTAACTAAATTCTTACAAACATTTGAATTGCATTAACTTGAATTGCAACAATTTCCATTGGATCATAGGATTAATCGAATTGGCGTCTGAAATAAATTATTCGCCAGCTGGCCATTTATAGTGGTATTAAACCTAATTAAAATTAGATAGTGAATTAAAGAAATTTATTTCGAATATAAAGAGTTAAGAGTCAATCGAGTGTTTTGACACTATCTAATCTATTTGATCTATCTAATTGACACCATCTAATCTTAAAACATTCAAAAAGTGAAATTAATCGATTTGGCAAGTGAGTGGCTCATCGAACAAATTAATTAAATAAACAAGATAAAAGATTTGACCTTTTTGTCGAAAAATTTTGTCAAATTGTATCTATAGGACCTACGTCGATTAGACATGCTCTTGCATTTCTGAATCAGTACTGTGCGCCCTTCGTTTCTTTCGATTTCTTTCTGATAAAATTCAATATGCATCTTCGATGCGCGTTCAATCGCGAAAAACTTCCAAATCCAACGATATTAATCGTATTCCATTGATTCGTTAAACGGTCCGCGTTCGCTTCATCTGAGGGCTGAATAGCCCACGAAGAAGAAGATGAATGTTGGTGAAAGGATTTTCAAATTCTGAATGGGCCTGCATGAAGAGTACGATGAAGATCAAACAGACAAAGAGAGAGAGAGAGAGAGGGGGGGGGGGAGATGGAGTTTTGACCCATCAAAGGGACAAAAAGAACGATGAAAGGCAAAGAAATAGGAGCAATTATTTATGCAGTATGCTCAGAACTCGCGTGAACCGGCGGATCTTTCTCTCTTTTTTCTCCCGTGGCCCTCTCCACATTCCCCCCCCCCCGTCCCCGAAACGACTTGTTGACATTGTCTCGTGTATAGCAGGAGCAAGACGTTGATTAAACGCGGCGCGGGGCGGCAACTGCGCCCTTCTATGGACGAGCTGCACAAGCAACGCGTTTATTTCGCTGCCTCTTCATCCACCTTCGTACGTATTCACCCCTTGATCTTACAGATTCTCGTTTACACGCTCGCGTTCCCATGTATGCGGAGTACACTCGCCCTCAAAAGTCTGCGGGATACGAGCGCTGCATTCGTTTCAAAATCGGAAGAGTTGAAAGAGTTGGAAAAGTTGTACCGTCCGCCAGAGCAAGAAAGAATCGGTCGAGCGTTAATGATTGTGTATATATGTATATATATATATATAAGAATGTAATTAATGTGTATATACAGGGCGTCCATAAAGTCTCTTTACAATTTCAAAAATTTATTACAAAGGCAAATGAAAATACAGATAAGTGAAAATTAGTACAAAATGAAATATTGTGTATATTTAAGTTTTTTTGGCCTCGTTTAATAACATCTATATACCATTAGTTGCACTATGTTAATTACTAGTTCAGGAACTTTTACTGTATTTATAAAAAATTTGAACTATTTTATATAATAATAAATTTATATATATATATATATATTTTTTTTTTATAAATACAGTAAAAGTTCCAGAACTAGTAATTAACATAATTTTTTATAAGACAGACCAAATAGAACACCTTTTTTATAAGACAGATAAGTGGAAATTATTACAAAATGAGACGTATATATTTATGTTCTTTTTTTCTGACTTATCTAATACACTTCTATATGGGCACCATTAGTTGCACTATGTTAATTACTAGTTCAGGAACTTTTATTGTATTTATAAAAAATTTGAACTATTTTATGTAATAATAAATATATTATATATATATATTTTTTTTTATAAATACAGTAAAAGTTCCAGAACTAGTAATTAACATAGTTTTTTATAAGACAGACCAAATAGAACACTTTTTTTATAAGACAGATAAGTGGAAATTATTACAAAATGAGACGTATATAGTTATGTTTTTTTTTTCTGACTCATTTAATAGACCTCTATATGGGCACCATTAGTTGCATTATGTTCATTACTAGTTCAGGAACTTTTACTGTATTTATAAAAAATTTGAACTATTTTATATAATAATAAATTTATATATATATATATTTTTTTTTATAAATACAGTAAAAGTTCCTGAACTAGTAATTAACATAGTTTTTTATAAGACAGACCAAATAGAATACTTTTCTATTTGCTAAAATTGTTAAAAACAATTGTTTTTACTATATTTGAACTAGATATCCATGAAAATGAATTCCAAAGATTCGTTCAACCCTTATCCTCTCTTTTTTTTCAACTTTTCAACTTGATAAATAACAGTAGTAAATACGATGAAAATTGGAATATTCTTCTGTGCATAATAACTCTATTAAATTTCTTCACTCCCAGATATAAATAATTGAATCTTACACATTTTATAAGAAAAATGTGACAATCTGATACACGAAAGGGCAGATAAGTTCCACAATTGATTTCAAGAAAATTAAAATATTTGCAACGCTAGGATAAAGTATCTGCTTGACCCTTGATAAACAAGAGAATAAATTGAAATAAAATTTCCACAAAGGAAGATAGAAAGGATGCCCGATCGAAACAAAAGAAGTAAATTTCACTTGAATTGCCTGCAACTTTCGTCCGCTACATTTTCCTTCTCTATCAAAAAAAA
>NW_025110026.1:73865-84595 GCF_011392965.1 Frieseomelitta varia | reverse complement strand
AAAAAAAAAAAAAAAAAAGAAAAAAGAAAAAGAACCGAAACTGTACAAGCCAGAAAGCAGAAATTAGCTCGCGGCCCCGGAAGTCCATCATTCACCGGTATTCGGTACACACGTCGCCAAAGAAAAAGAGCCACGTAAATACAGGGAGAGGGAGGCAGCATTCAGAGGTGAATTCATTATCAAGGGGCTCTTGAAGAAAGATCGTCTCGCCAAGGACGGCTCCGTGTGATCCCGGTGGCCATCTATAGAAAGAAAGGGCTGACGACTAGCTTTCCAGCGTCTTCTCGAGGAACCACGCGCCTATTTCCGGCCCCTTTCACCTCTCAGTGTTCCTCCGCCGGGGCTATTCAACACGCTGTCACGCCATCAACGCCGCTGAAACTCCCATCCGCCATCATCCGGCCTGTAAATATTTAATTCTTAATCACGAGGCCCGCGCAACGTCCAATGGAAACGCGAAATAAGGCTTTCCTCTACTGCGATTATTCTCCTGGCCCTTTCTCTTTCAATCTCTCGGTATCTCCGTGTATTATGCACAACGAACGTCGCTGACGTCAATCCAGGCGATTCTTTTCAACCATCGGGTTAATTAATCCTGACCAGCCTGCTCTCTTTCGATTTTTTGCGCCTTTCAGCTGGGAAATCGTGTCTTGGAAACTGATCCTGGCAACGGGGAGAATTGCGTGCCGATTGTCCTTTTGGAATATTTCGATTTTTCCGAAAGGGAGAAGGCACTTTGAGTTCTCTCCGTCTCTCGTGTCAATTCCACACATTTTTGTTGCAAAGTGTCATATTATGCAGGTACAGGATCGTCACTGAAAGACAGAACGATGTATAACAAAATAACTTTTACAAAGGCATGTTTCTTTAATTTTTTTTTATTTTATTTGGAAATATAATTACTGGACTTTCTTCGGTATTATGTGTGATTTTTTTTTATGAATTTTTCAAACTTTTTAGTTTTCCAGTGGCCACTGAAAGACTAAACGATATAAAACAAAAATAACTTCTATAAACGCATGTTTTTTTCAATTTTTTATTATTTTATTTGGAAATATAATCAATGGACTTTCTTCAGTATTATGTGTGGCTTTTTTTTATGAATTTTTCAAACCCTTTAATTTTTCAGTAGCCACTGAAAGACTAAACGATATAAAACAAAAATAACTTCTATAAACGCATGTTTTTTTCAATTTTTTATCACTTTATTTGGAAACATAATTAATGAACTTTCTTCAGTATTATGTGTGACTTTTTTTTTATGAATTTTTCAAACTTTTTAGTTTTCTAGTGACCACTGAAAGACTGAACAATATAAAACAAAAAAAACTTCTACAAACGCATGTTTTTTTCAATTTTTTATTATTTTATTTGGAAATATAATCAATGGACTTTCTTCAGTATTATGTGACTTTTTTTTTATGAATTTTTCAAACCCTTTAGTTTTCCAGTGGCCACTGAAAGACTAAACGATATAAAACAAAAATAACTTCTACAAACGCATGTTTTTTCAATTGTTTATTATTTTATTTGGAAATATAATTACTGGATTTTCTTTAGTATTATGTGTGACTTTTTTTTTATGAATTTTTCAAAATCTTTAGTTTTCCAGTGGCCACTGAAAGACTAAACGATATAAAACAAAAATAACTTCTATAAACGCATGTTTTTTCAATTTTTTATTATTTTATTTGGAAATATAATTACTGGACTTTCTTCAGTATTATGTGTGGCTTTTTTTTTATGAATTTTTCAAACCCTTCAATTTCTCAGTGGCCACTGAAAGACTAAACGATATAAAACAAAAATAACTTCTATAAACGCATGTCTTTTTCAATTTTTTATTTTTTTATTTGGAAATATGATTGTTGGATTTTTCTACAGTATTATGTGTGAAAAGCAACATCCCTCAAATGACCACCATCTTCCTGCTCACAAATACGTGCTTTCCCAAACATATTACGTATTTGTGACGTGTAATATTTTTCTATCCTCAAGAAATATTAAATATTAAATTAACCAATTATTAGTTGTAAAATAATTAATTTAATTAACTGTATAGAAAATTGTTATGTACGACAAGAGAGAACAACAACATCTATAAATTTATGAAAAATTTGCCAACTAAATTAAACTTGTAAAGAATTGTCTTTAATCTAATCTCTTTAAATTTTTAAGCAACGAAGCTAATCGTATAGAAAATTCTCATACAACAAGAAACCACGAAAAGCAATTATAACATTAATACATTATGTAATTATGATTTCATTAATAAATAATAAAATCATACTATTTGTACAAGTGTGAATTTATAAAAATCATTTTAAACGTCGCAAAAGAATTCACAATGGTCAGAGATACGTCTCTGAGAAATACGTACGTTTTCACTACCGTCTCTCGAAGCACTATCATAATCTTTTCCTTGCTGCCCGCTTTCACCTGATGCGATAATTCCTCCTCGAATCTTTTTTCCTCCCTTGGCTTGCATCTTCGCTCGCCGTGCCATTTCTAAAGCCTTCTCGCTGTCAACTGCAAACGAATTCCGTTCAGATGTTTGGCTCACGAATTCCGACAACTGCGCGATCTCGTGTTTGATCTACTTTCGGATTTTCAAATTCACACGTCTTCGCCAACGCGGTACGCTACGAGTTTCGAAACTAAATCTGAATCTTTCAATCAGACTCTTTTTTCCTTCTTTTTTGGTGTTGCGTGGAATAACCGAGTGACTCACTTATTGGCATTAACTTAAAGACTAGTTGTTGTATTAAAACCAAATACAAGTCCAAAATTGTAAATGAGAACCTTTTGAGTCACCGAATTAAATGTTCTTTCTCCACTCTCTTTTATATTTTATATACAATATATTATACTACATATTTTAAGTATATTTTATTTTATAATATATATTATATATTAAAAGTATAGTGTATTAATATAGTATATAGTATAATATACAGTACATAGTATAATATATAGTCTGATATACAGTATATAGAATATAGTAAACAGTATACAGTATACAGTGTGCAGCATGCAGTGTACAATATTCAATATATAGTATGTAGCATACAGTAGAGTATAGTATATAGTATATAGTAAACAGTATACAGTATAAAGTACAATATTCAGTATACAGTATATAGTATATAGTATACGGTATACAGTATAGAGTATACAGTATACAGTATATATTATACAGTATGCAGTATACAGGATATAGCATGTAGCATTATAGTTTATTAATATAGTATATTTTATATATTATAATATATATTTTTAGTATACAATAGTCTATTTACAGTATATTTAATTTTACTATATTTTATATACAATATGTTATATTGTACAGCGTATACAGTATATACTAGTATAGAGTATAGAGTATACAGTATATATTATACAGTATACAGTGTACCGTATACAATATACAGAATACAGTATAGAATGTACAGTATACAAAATAGAGTATACAGTATGCAGTATATATTATACAGTATACAGAATACAGTATAGAGTGTACAGTATACAATAGAGAGTGTACAGTATATACATTATATATTATACAGTACATAGCATATAGTATTATAGCATATTAATATAGTATATTTTATATATTATAATATATATTTTTAGTATACTATAGTATATTTAATTTTAGTATATTTTATATACAATATATTATATTGTATTTTAATAATTTTATATTTTATATACAATTTTTGCCAAATTGATTTTTTTAAAATTGAACCAACTCTTTTACTGGTCAAGCTTTCACTGTTTGCAAATGAAATTCACTTTGTGGATGACTCAAAAGTATCACCATGCTGTCCAGTGATGAACACTGTTCAATAAAAAAGTTTCTTCGAATATTAAACTTTGTACAAAAAATATTTTGGCTGATCCTTCAAAATATGAATGTTGGAATTATCACTTCTACAATTTATCATAATTATTATGCGTCTATATATATAAAACTACTCCTCGCGATGGCAGACGAACCATTACAAGTGAATTTATGTGTATACAAATACTTTTAGCGTTATACAGATAATTTATGTTATTTTATATTATTTTTTGTTTTTAAGTATTGTTACATACGTGCTGTAAAATTTTTATTTTATGAATGATAACTTCACGAATTTTATTTTGTTTCTTAGAGTGGCTTAAGAATACATATTTGTAGGAAAATTTGATTTGCAGAAGAATGAATTTGATCTATGAAAGAGTGAATCGCAGAATTTTGTAAATTCAAATCAATATAATTTCCTTGGAGGAACGCAGAAAAATATTTTTTTCATCGCTTTTTTATGAAGATTTTATAGTAAATATTATAAATTCGTTAAAGAATAATGCTCCAAAAATTAAATATATTATTCTATACATACATATGTTATAATATTTTTTAAATTAAAGCCCGTCCTTGGATTGAAAAGTTTAAAACAGTGTCTACTCGCTCACGAAAGATTAGAATAAAACTGAAAAATTGGAACGGAATGAAGCACCTTTGCGAAAGCTTGCAAAAATAATTTTGTCATTTTAAAAAAATATTGTTACAGCATTTTATTTTGCATTTTAGTTTGTAAAACGAAAGACTATGAAAAAGTATTGTATTACAAGTATTCATCGCACAGTGTCGTTATGTTTTACAATTAAAAAGATAAAAAGTTATATAAATGTAGTTATATATGCTCTATTATAACAACAATATCAAAATTATAAATTCATTTAACTATCTATTAATACCAATTACGTACGTATACCGAATACGTAGTATTATAACGTATGATAATATGCATAATCACATTAATGACCATTAATATTAAGTACAGTTAAATAACATGTATATAAATTTATAATTTTGATATATAATTGTCATAATCGTTTATAATTTTGATGTGATATAATTTGACAAAAAATTGTCGACACATTTAAATCGCTAAAGTATATTTGTCATTATCAAAGATGTTTCAATGTCATTTTGTAAAGATACATTTTCTCTCAAAAACTTTGCAATTCAAACGATCTTTATGGATTCTAAAAAGTTTTTTTCCACAACTATATTATCAATCGATAATAGTCTATCACAACTATAAATTAAAAAATTTAATTTCACAACTATAATTTTTTTAAAAATTGAAATAGAAAACTCAAATGGAAAAAGATAACAAATTGTAAAATTCTAATAGTTTTCAGTGGATTATATTTCATTCTTTTAAATGAAAACCAATGACCGCATTAACATTAAATTATTATCTTGTATTCGAAAAATAAGGAACGAAACGTTGATAAAATTTCTTTCAAGCTGTCATCAATCATTCCTTCATCAACTCTTCTCCGAGCACACGACAGAACTGGAGATTAAATTCCTACGCCTAGAAAATAGGATTCTTGTACGAATCGAGATTACGTGCGCCATGAAATATTCGCATATAGTCAAGAATGGCATGATCGCCATTTTAAACACCTCGTAAAATATCCTTAGCGCATTGAAATATTCTTAGAATCCCTTTACATTGCTATCGACTTTCTGACAAACAGCGCAAAGTATTTATCATAAAAGTTACTTGATGATTCATTGACAAAAATTTAAATTATCTTTCGTGTTAATGCATGAGTGTAATATTTATATTTTAGTAGTAATAAAATATAAACATAACTTAATATTTAGCAGTAATAAAAAATGTTAAGTTATATTTGATAATAGTAATAATAATAATATAATATGACAATAATAGTAATATGAGGGTAATATAATAATATATTAAATAATAGTAATAATAATAATAGTAGTAATAATAAAAAATATTTAGTAGTAATAAGAAAATATAACTCGATTCAAAATGTAATAATTCTTTTAAGAAAAATGGTCCATCGCTTTTCGATTTACCCTATACATATTTTTAAACATACGAACAATATAAATTAATATCAATAAAAAAATTGATGTTAATTTAATAATAAAATCAATTTAGTGATTGATAATAAATTGATAACAAATTTATATTAATTTAATGATTGATAAAAAATTTATATTAATAAAATTAATTTAATAATAAAAATTGATATTAATTTAAGAATAAAATTAATTTAATAATTGATAATAAATTGCTAAAAAATTTATATATTAATTTATTAAAATTAAAAATTAAAAATTAATTTAATAATAAAAATTGATATCAAACATGTAAACGAACAATATAAATTAATGTCAATAAAAATTGATATTAATTTAATAATAAAATTAATTTAATAATTGATAATAAATTGATAAAAAATTTATATTAATTTAATAATAAAAATTGATATTAAACGTGTGACGAACAATATAAATTAATATCAATAGAAATTGATGTTAAACCGCATCAAACAAGATGAAACGTTATTGATCCACGAAACTTTTATATAAATTGCAATTTACGTGGCATTGATCGCAAGAGAAAATCCCTAATTAACCACCTTCAACAAATCCAGCGTTTAACATCCACGACGCGACGAGGCTTAACGAGCCCTTTATCAGTTACTAAAGTAAAGTAATTAAAATTGGAGTAATTACTCGCGCAACTCGCATCGCGGCCGAAAGCGTTTCAATCGCTGTTGCGCACGCGAGCCAATTGAGAAATTCCGCGAGACGTCATACAAATGCACGAAATTAATGGAGAAATCCGGTCGAATTTTAAGCTGATTTCTCAAATTATTGTTCGCGAGTAACAGCGAGTCAACTGCAATATCGATGACACTGTTATCGGTATGGCGCGACGCGATATGTATTTCATCACTACAACGCATGTTCTCGTCATTCTACAATCGCTCATGGAGAATGTTTGAACCAGGGATTGAAGAACTTTTAAATAAATTCTGTTTGAAACGTGGATCGTCGAACTTTTGCAGAAAATGCTTCTGTTGCAATGAACATTGAAAAATTTTAAAAATAAAAGTTTCAGACAGAAGAGCATTTGTAAAAAATATAGTAATAGAAATGGAATTTGCAAAAAGTAATATTTTTATATTTTATATTATATATTCTATATTCTACATTTTACATTCTATATCCTATAGTCTACATTTCATATTCTATATTCTATATTCTACATTTTATATCCTATATTCTATATTCTACATTTTATATTCTATATCCTACAGTCTACATTTCATATTCTATATTCTATATTCTACATTTTATATTCTATATTCTATATTCTACATTTTATATTCTATATTCTATATTTATATTTTATATTTTGTATTCCATATTTTACATTTTATATTTTACATTTTATATTTCACATTTTATATTTTACATTCTATACTCTACATTCTATACTCTACACTCTCTAGTCTCTATTCTCTACTCTATACTCTATACTATATACTCTATACTCTATGCTGTATACTATATATTCTATACTCTACACTCTATACTCTATACTATATACTATATACTATATACTATATACTATATACTATATACTCTATACTCTATACTCTATACTCTATACTCTATACTCTATTCTCTATACTCTATACTCTATACTCTATACTCTATACTCTATACTCTATACTCTATACTATATACTGTAGCGGCTAGCAGATGTCGGAGAAAAGACGTTTTCTCAGACAACAAAGTTAGAAGAATTTACGTCTCACGTGGCGCCGACGCTATTGAATTGAAAAGGCTAGTGCGTTAGACCGAATGTCCGCACTTATAGTTTTAGAAATACAGCCTCAATAGCATTCCTGCGAAGCGTCGTAAACTCTTGGATTCCTAAGGGCCACCCAGATCAACATCTGGAAAGCACTTGGAGAAAGTGAGTGAGGCCCAGAGGAAACCCTGCTACACCGCCACAATTCGGGGAAAATGGGTCCCGACGAAATTGCAGCCCCACTCTCGAGAAAATGCGTCGCGAACGCAAGGAATAGGCGGCGCAATTTCGTGACAACCTAATTGGTCAAAACCCAAAAACGGTTTAGCTAATTAGGGATGTTCGAGACGGGGACCGAGTTTTCCTCGGAGCGAAAAAGTTCCGAAGACGAGAGATTAAGTCGAACTGCCATAGAGATTTTTAAGACAAGTCAAGAGAGGAAGTCGATCAGCCATCGAGTCTAAGATAAGAACACGACGGAAATTCGGGGCCGTCTTTGAGTGCGTATAAACTCTGCGATACGCCGCGAACGAAGTTCCACGTCTATTGGGACTATAAATAAAAGTATTAAAAAACGATATTTGTCTGAATCATTTATCCTGCACTACCCGCGACGAACATCCCCAAAATACTATATACTATATACTCTATACTCTATAGTCTATACTCTATACTCTATACTCTATATTATATATTATATACTCTATACTTTATGCTCTATACTATATACTCTATACTCTATACTCTACACCCTAAACTCTATATTTTATATTTTACATTTTATATTTTATATCTTATATTACATATTTTATATTTTATATTTTATATCTTATATTACATATTTTATATTTTATATTTTATATTTTATATATTATATATTTTATATTTCATATTTCATATTTGATATTTTATATTTCATATTTCATATTTGATATTTTATATTTTATATTTTATATTTTATATTTTATATTTTATATTTTATGTTTTATATTTTATATTTTATATTTTATATTTTATATTTTATGTTTTATATTTTATGTTTTATATTTTATGTTTTATATTTTATGTTTTATATTTTATATTTCATATTTCATATTTTATATTTCATATTTCATATTTCATATTTCATATTTCATATTTCATATTTTATATTTTATATTTTATATTTTATATTTTATATTTCATATTTCATATTTCATATTTCATATTTTATATTTTATATTATAGTAATAGAAATTTTTCTGTCAGAAATAGAAAATTTAAAAAAGATAATTTAAAACAGGTAATTCAAAAAAGTTCTCAGTATTTATAGCAAGTACTGAATATTATTCAATGAACAGTACTCGAATATAAAAATGGAGTTCTAATTAAATATTCTAAAATAACTTGTTCCCGAAACGATACAATTTATGTATATATAGATTCTTTAAAATATCTGTTTCGTAACTATTTGAAAATGTTCCCAAGTGTGACACTTTTTCCACACAAACGAAATATATAAGTTCGAGCAGAACTTTTTTAAAAATGAAAGGAACCTGTTGATTTCGATCCTTGTTCGAATGTTTTATAAAAAGAAATCGTACAACAATAAATCTAAACTCGTACTTAATCAAAAAATTGTTGATACTTAAATTGCTAAGTAATACAATTTGGCCAAATTTGAAATTTCTACTTTTGAACGTATCGTTCATTTCATTATATTTCATGACAGTGAGAAAACGAAGAAATTCTCCTTCTCGAAACCGATTCTTTTCTTTTGCCATATTTTTCTGAATACCGAGTGAAAAGGAATATGTTGCACTTTCGTCGTTTAAATCTAATATTCACTGTTGCGTAAAATGGTGAAAAGAAGTCGTGCATCAAGTTTTATGCAGTCGTTGTAAAGAAGATACTTCAATCTTCAAGTCAGTAATAAACTCGGTTCTGAAAAACATTTTCAATGTTTTCACATAATTTACTATGATAATTTATAGCATTTTCGAGAAGGAAAATTTCTTCGCTTTCTCACTATCACGAAATTTAATAAAATGAACGATACGTTCAAAAGTAAAAGCTTCAAACTTAGCAGAATTGTATTACTTTGCAATTTAAGTATCAACAATTTTTTGAACATTGTCGTTGTTGTTTCAAATACTTTCACGAGTGACTGTGTGCGTTAAATTGAAGAAAATAATTTCTTTTTACAGTAATTATTAATAAGTTAAGCGCGAGTTTTAAAGAAAGGAACAGTTACGTTATATATTAAAAAGTTATATTAAATATATAAAAGTTACATAAGTTACAGATAAAAGTTATGTTAAGTTTTAGATAAGTTATAAAAAGTTGCGTTATATACTAAAAAGTTATATTAGAACTAAAAGAAAAAAGATAAAATATTGAAATGACGGCCTCATAACTGCATAGCAAATATTACGAATACAATATTTTCAAATTAAATGCTTGCTGTCTCTGTCGTCGGTAACTCAATTTCTCGCCACGTCAAACTATTATCATTGGATTGCGAATATTTATGCAAATACATGTTTCTCGTATTGCGTAATGTTTTGCATATGTCACGTAAAAGACAAATGACTGAATATATTACATATGTTCAGCGCATTTTGCGTACAGCAACTCGTTAATATTCAAGCAAATCGGCGAAGAAAAATCAAATACAGTAAATTTTGAAGAGTCGTCGTAAAGGGGACGCATGATGTATTCCATTCAGTCATCAGGGGAAAAAAGAATTCGATTATTACGGTGTGCAATGGGCAGCTTTTAAAAAGAAAAACACTCGTTTTACTGCTGATACGAGTGTATTTACTTAATTTGTAAACACATGTGATTGATATATATTTAAATTTGTATTTGCATATGTAAATTTGTATTTAAATATTCCGTGCTGGAATATTCACTGGTGCTCTCGTAGAAGTACCATTTAAAATGTTTTCAAGTTTACATAATGAGTCATAGCCAGGATTCTTTCTAAGCTTTAATATTTTCTCCAAATGTACATACATGCTATGTATGCTTTCCATACATTTTACAATATCGTTAGTTATTTGCATTGATGCAGCAAAATTTTTATATTCTATAAGAGAAAGTGCCAAA
>NW_025110026.1:71090-73238 GCF_011392965.1 Frieseomelitta varia | reverse complement strand
CTTCAAGAATAAATCTTGCATCACCTACTTCACTTATCCATTTGACAAACATAAATTGCTTGGTATTTTTCGTTTTAAGCATTGCACGAAAACGATTAAATCGAATTAACGTGTCGGTACGTTTCTGTCACTTTGTACTTGTATATGAAATCAACGTTGCCATTTCTTTGGAGTCACGTTGAATTCAAATTATACTCGCTTATTATAAACTCATTGTTGTACGTATAAAAGTATCATGAATTATAATTGTGCAAGAAATACGTAACGTATTCAGTTATTTATCTTTCATATGATGTATGAAAAATATATGTTACAACATACAAATTACATATGTATGTTACAATTACATATGTTGCAATACGAAAAATATGTGTTTGCGTAAAAAACCGTTTTTCTTAGTTATTATTAAAAACTAAGTAGCTCAAATGTGTTTGATTATTTCATCTTTCGCATCTCAGGACGAATTAATCTATAGTTATTGTATGTAATATTTGTCACCCTGACTTCCTAAACAACATTTAAACTAAACCAAACTAATATTTTTCAGTGATTTTACAAAACATGTTTGAGATCTGGAAAAAACAATCGGCATATAAATTTATTTGCATAAAATGTTCTTACGAGTAATCAACGAATCCAAAACGACCAGAATAAATAAATATATATCGTTTATTATAAATTTATAAATTTATAAATTTTATAAATTAATATTATAAATTTATCAATTTTAATTAATATTAAAATTTTTAAATGTTATTCAATAAAATAATATTTTCTAAATTTTATAAATTAATAATAAACTTATAGTATAGTAAGCTTATAAATTTAACATAATAAACGAAAGGAAAAGCTGCAGTTGCAAAAGCTGCATTTTATAACGAGTCTTTGTACGCTGATGCTGTCCAATGGCCCGTGTCTCGGAGGAATTCATTATTTCATGAATAATGGCGGCATAGAAATAATTATGAGTTTGTTACTCGGATGAGTAACCGAAAGATCGATCTCGAAAGTTTCGTTGCTTTATAAGTATACATTATGACGCATGATTTATCACTCGTAATAAAAGGGACGCAGGGGATATATGAATACGTAAACTATATCGTTATATAAATATAGAATTTGTTGTTCGATGACTGAGATGACAGGCGAGACTAGCGGAGTGTAAAAAAAATACTTGGCCAAATTTTACCATTTTATTGCACTTTCTGCGTTTAGTTAAAAACAACTATAATCATTGTGTCAGTATCAAGTTGTCGAATTGTGAGAAAAAGTATGTTAATCTCTATAATCTGTATAACGCTTGGAAGCCATCCGTGTGTTTAATAGAAATTATTTATTCGAAAAAATAAATTATTGAACAAAGCAACCTCAAGTCGTAAATTTCAATCATTTTCCAAAGAGTTTCTTGAAGGATCAAAAATCTCTGCTACGAGATTCTTATTTATTAAAATGAATCTGCATAATAAATATTTCCCCCCCCCAAAAAAAGTGGAAACACAAACATACGTTCTTAATTGTAATTTTGTTCCTGTATTGTTATTGTATTCGTTTAAACAAACATTTCTGTTACTGTGCAATTATAATTTCCTAAACTGCTGACATTTTGCTCATATTATACGTGCATGTATACATTTCACGATTTTTCAAGTACTTGCGACAATCTGACAAAAAAATGTTTTCAACAAAAGTTGATCACTTTTCGATTTCTCTATACAGTGCAATAAAAGAAATTTCCAAAAAGAATTTTTTTTTTTTATAATTGTCGAGGTCACCTTTGTTTTTTAAAATGGCACTTAATATTTTTCACTTGATAGTATTGTAGCTCGTATCTAGACGAATTTAATGACCTAGTATACCATGGTCTTTGAAGGCAAAGCAATGAAAATTTCAACAAGAAATGACAATCAGCATGAACGGGTGACAAGAACTTGTGTTTATTATCAAGACTCGAAGTTACATTCAATTCAGGAATGATCACCTTGGGTAATTGAACGGGAACGATTTCGTGAAAAATTCACAACAAATGTTCGAATTGAGATCCATTTTGTTGTAACCGTAATTCCGCTCTACGTAGTATATTTGTATTGGTTGCTCTTACTATACTGTCGTAGCGAACTTGTTCGCATGCTGTACGGATTCGCTGCTTTA
>NW_025110026.1:68434-70887 GCF_011392965.1 Frieseomelitta varia | reverse complement strand
TAGGTGATCGTGGTGACCATAAGTGCCCAACCAATGTTCTCCAAACTTTGAGTTCAAGTAGTTATGAACGATTCGAGCATTGTGAGATGGGCAACCGTCTTGTTGGAAATAAATACGCTGGTGAATATCATCTGCAAGCCCTTGCATCAGTGTTTGAAGTTGCGTGATAGGAAAATTTAAATAAATTTGAAATGTTAAATTAAAAGGAATAAATGAATAACAATAAACACAAGTTATTGTCACCCATTCGTGCTGATTGTCATTTTTTGTTGAAATTTTCATTTCTTTGCCTTCAAGATCGAGCTAGTGCCATTTGAAAAAACGAAAGTGAACTTGACAATCATCGAATAAAAAAATTTTTTGAAATTTTCTTTTTATTGCACCGTGCAGCCAATCGAAAAGTGATCAACTTTTGTTTAAAACATTTCTTTGTCACATTACTGTCGCAAGTACTTGAAAAATGGAACACCCTGTAGTACATGCATATAATTTCCCTTTCGTATAAAAGCCGCATTATAGCTAGCCAGTTATAAATCGACGTGGATTTCATATTTTCCACGGCTGTAACAGGCTCTAAAAGTTGTTACATTTAAAATTTGCACGATTGTTGAAGTAAACGAACGTAACTCTGTACTTGTGCGGTTACGCGATGTAATTATTATTGTCAGTGAAATATTAAATTTGCCAATTTGATCTCGCCGACGGTATGTAACATCCAATTAAAGAAATCTCTTTCCGAGTGAAATGGAAAACGAAATGAAATACGCGCGTTTCATATTAAAACAGACGTATTTTCCATATTTAATGTTTAATAAACGCTCAAAAATATTAGAAAACGATTCGTTTAGTTAAAATGTGAAAACTGACATGAAAATTTTATATACGTGTATTATACGTGTATTGTTACCATTTTTTCTGCAATGTTACTCTCATCGTAAAGCAACAGAGGATAAATTAAATTTTTTTTACATTAAGATTACACAATTTATTTCAACATTGCAAAATTATTCGTAATTTTACAGCTAACTATTATAATTAATAATTATAATTAATAATTAAATTATATTATATATTATAATTAATAACTATTTTCTCAGCAGTATAAAATTGTTTGCAATTATTTAACCCTTCCGATATGAATCGCAGGAATCTCTTGTTTAAAGAATATTATACCTGAGCCTTGTTTTTTGATAAATTTACAATATTTGCAACAAAATCTTTATAACGGGATGAAAAAAATGTTTCTCTGCGTTCTTTCAAGGAAATTCCAATTCACGAAATTTCGCGATTTATTTTTATTTTTGTTCCATATGTATTTTTATTTATTTTTTTTTTTTTTCTAATTTATGATTAACGTCGCATCCACCTTCTGGTCACTGTTTCCCTTTTTTCAAGACGATTATTATGGTAGATGTTAGTTTCCTTTAGATAATTCAGGACATTTCCTATATGTTTCTGCGACGTCAGGGCTGCCGATGAAGTTATTTTGTACTTTTGCGTAGTACTTGTTGCAAATAGAAGATGATTGGCTGATAAAATTCAGTTGCATTGGATACACATTGGGGGTTCTGTTTTTTTTTTTTTTTAATAGATACTCATGTGTGAGTTTGCAGTGTCCTGTTCTAAGCCTTGTCACGACTGTTCTGTCTTTTCTTTTCATGTTGTGGGTAGACATTGTTTGATAGAAATCTTGAGTTATATTATGAGCTTTTGTTTTTTCTGGAGGTGTTCCATATTTTGTTCCATGATTGTTTTTCGGCGTGGTGTAATGTTACAACAAGGTCTTGATAAGGAATTTGTCTTCGGATGACATCCAACGATGGCGATGTTGCTTCTTTGGCTGCTATGTCAGCTTTGATTCCCTGATGGGATGGAACCCAGGCGATGATTATGTCTTTGTTATTGTCGGTGAGGTACGTAAAAATCTGTTGAATGTTTAGAATGGTTTCATGTTTTGTTTTACTATTTATGTTTTCTATTGCTCTGATTACGCTCATGGTACTGTCTGTAAAAATGATGAACGATTGAGTATTGTTGTTTTGTGTATGGTGAAAAGCTTCAAGAATTGCACAAGCTTCCCGTTCAAAGATGATTGAGTAAAATTAAAAACTTAATTATCTAATTGCTATCGTTAGCAGAAAATTACAGTATCGAGTACGATGTAATTTCTCTTTATTCACTGTATCATATTGCGCCGTATTATTAAAATATTTCGATCGCAGTTAAACATAAACGAACGTAATTACGCATGAATATTCAATATCCGCGAACATTTCGTACGATCGTGCGGAAAATATGTGTACATGTATCTGCGACACTAGGATGTTGCATTATTGGGTACACACCATTACGTATTGTGTACAAACATGTGCAGTACATACGGATATGTGCACAACAAAATAATATATTCACAGTTTTGTAAAGATTTAGATAGACTGCTATTTTTTAATTTT
>NW_025110026.1:0-67648 GCF_011392965.1 Frieseomelitta varia | reverse complement strand
TTACGGCTTGTGAAGGTATATGTTTGGAACTTGTACATAGAGATAATATACGTAGAAGTAATACGGATGAAATTTTTCTCCTTTTAATATTCGTATTATGCTGGTTTTAGAATTCTCGAGTTGTCTCAGACTCACACGTGGATTTTTGATTAACTTTAGCTACAACATTTCCTTTATTTATTCCTTTTGTTGTCAAGTTTCAGTCCTCGCGCGTTTTTTTCACAATATTACCAGTTAATTGTAGGACAGGCTACATTTGAAAGAAACCGAGACAAGAAAAATTATTCTACAAGATAACTCTTCCTAAAACGATAACCAAAATTTGACCATTCGTATCTTTGACCAAGTAAAAATTTCGACCGAACAAAACTGTCTTTTTCAACTTTCGATAGATTATTTTTGAGACTTTTTGATGCAAGCGATCTTTTTGAAACATTTTTTTTGCTCACATTCGCTTGACCGTAATACAAAAGAAGTTTTTAGAAATAACACGGAAAAACCATTTGTTCACAAGTGTTCTGAAAGCGAAAGAATTGTCAGCTATCTAAAAATGAAAACGTTCGCGTAAAATCTCGCATGGCTGCTACCAGTAAAATTCTATTTACGCACATTCCGAAAATGAAAAATTGACAGTGATTTAAAGGCACGTGATTTTCAGTCGTGAGTCCATGCAAATTTCTCCAGTGTCTGAAAACTGTTTCAAATTTTTGCCATTAACATGTGTATATCTGTCTATTATTCCTTGTTATACCTGCATGCTGTCTGACGGCAAACAGACGGCATTTATAGAAAATTTTAAATTGTAAATTTGCACAGAGTGTAAAATATTGAAAGTGAAGCGAAACGTTCGATATTTTGTTTTCTATTTTCAGTTACATCGAATGATTACTATTGTACGAATTGAAATTATTGCGCAAAATACGCAACATTTTTCACCTCATTTCAAATTAAAAAAATTGTTCTGTTTGGAGATTAATTTTTTTAATTGCCAATAAGAGAAATATTTTTATTTTAACTGCAATTAATTAACTCATTCATGAATATAACAGTCCACCGTAAGATATTTATGTTTCTTCATTTGTTACACTAGGAACTTTTTGCTTATTCCTTTGACAAAGTATGAACAAACATGAATCGATAGAAATTTTTGTAGAAATAAAATAAAGAGATCACGACGCTAAGAGTTAAAAATCTACGGTCCAACGATAAACAAGTGAGAAATGTACAATAAAATTTCGTAGAATCTCAAGTTTCATTCCAATTAGCACGTAGTAGTAGTACATTTTCATTAATTCTATTAATAATAATCGACGCGTGTTTGTAATATTCGTGTGTTAAATTTTTATTTCTATTTTCTTCAGCTAATAAATCGGTTTCGTTACGCCCACGCTGGCAAGAACAAGAGACAGGATGTGTATAATTTTCATCAAACAAGCTGCAACAACCGCAACAACCGTGTAGATTTAATCTTATTTAGTACGATAATCCAATATTATCGAATTCCATTTTTAACGTCATCGTTAATAAATATTGGCTATATATAATTTAAAAATTCGTACTCCTTCGTACTCCTTAAAAACTTGCAATATACAAGAAATAAAATCGACAATGGAAATTACGTTCACCTTCAAATATCTTTGTCCGTTTCTGAAAATACAAAAGAATTTCTTTAACAAACATTTACAAAACATCTGAATTTCACAAAAATTCGCAAAAGTTCACGATATAACAATTTCTTCGTAGGTAAAAGTCGCGTCCACTTTTCAAAATGAAACGATTTGTTGCATCGTTTGATTTATTGACCGATATTCTTCACAGAAAGAAGAAAAAAATGCTAATCCACGTTGTCGAAAAAATTATTAATTCAGTGGACGATAAATTTTGCGTAATTAAGCTTAACTGGTTAAAAACTAAACAGTAATTTGTCATAATATTAAAAATATTAAACATATTATGAGCATTAAATTACATTAAATTATATTATATTAAATATTAAATTATAAATATTGAATTACATTGAAAATATTAAAAATATTAAAAATAAATTTCTTTCAATTCTGTGCAATTATAAATTTTAGCTGAAAGAGATAACAATGAGAAAACGTAAATTAAACAAATTCTTGAAATTGCATTTTGTAAGTAAAATATTAGAAAATAGATTTGACAATGTAAAATGATTGGAAAAAGTTGCATTCACGTAAAATCTTGCGTTTACAAACTAGTCTTAATGGATAAATTAATATTACTAAATGGACAAATTCATTTCAAACTGCATACTTGTTCTGTATATATTAAATTACAATTATTCTTGTACATTATCGTTATTACATATCTGCTTATATTCTTAATAAAAGAAACTAGTAAACAAACATTCGCAAACATTCATCAAACATTCTTTATCCACGCTGCAAATGACTCTTTATTCATATTTCGAGCCATGAAAAATCACAAAGTTTTCAACTCTCAAAATTTGAATTTCGAGTTTAAAAGTTAAATTACTAATAATAACTAATTAACACTAAATTACTAATAATGAAAAATATTTCGACAGGTTAAATGCTTGATTTCTTTCGTTGCAACGATCATATCTGTTACGATTGGAATGATTAGCGAACAAAGCAATAACAAAATACCGCCAATAGTATAAACCATCGAAATCGACAGGTTCTTTTCGTTTTTAAAAAAAATGTCGTTCTCGTATGAAAAGAATATCTGCTTTTGTAAAACTTTTATAGGAAGAAGCATTGGAGAGAATGATTCTCCCAATATGGAGATTACCTCGATGTAAAATTGTCGAAAATAAGAGAATATGATCATTTTCAAAGGAATATTCGTTTGTTGGAAACGTGAATGAAGATAGGAAGATACCAATATTAATTTTTAAAATACTAATTAAATTCGACTGGTAATTACTTTTTCTCTTTGTTTAATTTTCTTAAAATAAAAATAATGGACTATTTTTTTTTTTCTTCCAATAAACAAAGATAATTATTATTAGAAGAAATTCATGAGCAATGAAAATAATAAATATTGTCTAAATCGTCGTATTTTCATAGTTTCAAAAACTAGTCAAAACGACAAAAGTTTATAATTTTTGTTTAGACACTCTATGAACGTAAATTAACATTGTATTTTTAAAGATTGAAATAATTTTTCGTCAAATACACAGATAAAATTTATAAAAGTATTTCTCCATTTCTTTTTGGATTTTCAGCGTCTCTTCTGATGAACACACTTCAGAGTATCGTTTCCACTGTTAAATTTGACCACTGCACCAGCCGACACGGCACAAACGTGAAACTCTCCACAAGACAATGTCGTAATGGACGTTGCCAAATCGATGAGAAAGAAAAAAAAAAGTGTACAATACAATAAACACAACCTCACGTAACGAGAAAGGAGAAACGTTACACGTTTTCACCAGGCGATTAAAAGCAATAACGATCGCCAATTGGCATCGCGGGGAAAATGATGCGAGATCAACTTACCGGATGGCTGCCCGGCGCCAGATCGAATCACTCTGCGGCGATGGGAGGTGCGGAGAAGCCCAATCGTTAAATCCGTCCGCATCGTCGCGATATAAATTGAAAAGCTCGATTCCCGTTCAGCTCGCGTATCTCGATTAACCGGTTGGAGCTTGCGGAATTTAATAGCGCGACGGGACGATGGAACTAGAGAGAGGGATGAAAAAAAAAAAAAGATCAAAAAGCACCGGATATGAGAATCTTCCTCTCTCTCTCTCACTCACTCACTCTCACTCTCTCTCGGGCATCGATGAAGAATGGCGGAAAATAATATGGTTATCGAGGATTCCGTAGATATGGAACATGGCAGGGAGCACGGCTCGTCAAGGTGGCTCTTCTCCGCGTGGAACGTGTCTCGGAACAAAGGCGATGTTTCTCGGTAAATGGGGTGACGAGCGCGCGTAAAATCAAGACACAGAGAGAGTATGTGTGTGTGCGCGAATTGAAGAGGAGGGAACCTTACACGATAGAGCTTGCTGATACGGTTAATACCGCACGACACCGCAGAGAACACGAAGAGAGAAGCTCGAGAAACAGTTACGAGAGAAGCCAAGGCGAACGATAACTCGATATCACCGGCGGCAGCACCGTCATCGCCATCAGCGAGTTTCAGTTGCTGCGCGAATTATTCAACGGGGCTAGAGACACTCTTCGCTTGCCTCATCCGTGTAATTGTCGCCAGCGATCTTGTATTTTCCACGACGCTCAATTTTCGAGCGCCGCCCCCCCCCCCCCCCCCNACATCCGCAAGTAGAGTAAGTCCATATATGTATTTGAGAACCGAGAAAATAACGTAGTAATATATAATAATCATAGTAATAATATAACAATAATATAATAATATAATAAATAATAAATATATAATATTATATTATATATAATATAATAAATAATATAACAATAATATAATAATATAATAAATAATATAACAATAATATAATAAATAATATAATATAATAAATAATATAATATATTTCAGAGCGTAAATGTTCATATAACATTTTTTTTTCTTACTTTCTTGCTTGTAGAACACGCTGGCAAAGTTATGGAAAAAAACTGGAACACCCTGTATGAAGGACCATAATCCGAAATTGAATCTGATATCAACAGAAATTTTAATCTTTCGTAACAATTATTTAGAATATCGAGCTTTCAATCAAGACACGTAACAACTTTCCTCGTTTTGGAGAAATTGTTGAGCAAACGACAATTGTAAACAAAGGATTGTTTAAAATTCATCGATTCAACAAGAGGAAGAATAAATCTCGGGATTTACAGCCAAGTGAAAGTCTAGTTAGACTATTTGCAACACTTTGGGGACAAAGTAAAATGTTTGCTGAAATACCGATCGTTACGAATAAATCGGAAACATAGTTGCAAGGAAAACTGGTCTATGTTTTGATCGACCAGAAAGCAGTAAAACGATTAATATTAATTACTATTGATAAAATATTAATATTAATTAATAAATTAAATTATTAATATTAATAAAATATCAATTATAATTAAATAAATCTTTATATGAAATATGTTATATAAATTACTTTTATTATTATTTAGTTAAATATTATTATTTACTTAAATCTTTACTATTGTAAATTAAAAAAATTGTTATACAGTTAATTGTTATATTAAGTACATATTTATTGAAATATGTTATATAAATTATTGTTATTATTTTATTATCATTTATTATTATCATTCAGTAAAATACAATTAATAATTAAATATTAATTAAACAAGAATATCATAAGTATTATAAATCAGTAGAATGGTTAGAAATTAATACTTAGTTTCAAAAAATGTAGATTCGCATTTGCTCATAAAGATCGGACAAGTCAGGATTGGCAAAAAATTGGCAATTATTTTCGAACGAATCGAAATTCAATCGCAATTTGAAACTATGACTTGAAAGTGATTTTCGTTCATGATTTTTCATGAATTTTTCATTACTGTAAAGTGATTTGTATGACCTTGAAAAGAAACAGTTTATAAAAATTACTGACTTGCGTTAGTTTTGATGAATAGTAATGATAATAAATAATAATAAAATAATAACAACAATTTATATAACATATTTCAATAAATATGCATTTAACGTATATAATAATTTTTTTAATTTACAATAATAAAGATTTAAGTACTATTTAACTAAATAATAATAAAAGTAATTTACATATTTCATATAAAGATTTATTTAAGATCTGTTTAACTTTATCTGTTGCAATTAATAACAAAATTCATCTTGGAACACAAGTACAAGTAATTATAAGTCATGTAAAAATTTATTCCTTGAATTGAATCATTAATAGGGTTGATAGAATTTTTAAAACAACTTGAAATTGGGAATATGTAAGTAAGCAAATCCATCATACCTTTATACTTTGCTATAGTATAACAGAATGAACACTCCTTTCTCCTTTCTCCTTTCAGTTAGAAATTCTGTTTCTTCATCCAGAGTTAGTTTATAATATGTTTCATAAACATTTTGTGAGAAATATCACAATGAAATCCACTGAATTCCTTCAAGCAAATTGACGTTGACGAATCGCCATTTTTCACATCACTGTGAAGCGACTCGTTCGAAACAAATCAAACACTCTTGTCACTCTGTTAATTACTATTACTCGAAAAAGTTTCGAGTTTGTAACACAAAGTTTGTTGCTGCAAATTGTTGCAAAATGAAAAGATAGAATGTGAATTTTCACAATCGAGATTAAACGACTCACGTTAAGTACAATTTAATCTCTCTCAACGCCAGAACTACCAAAATGGTCAAAATGGCCAATTTGTAATTTCTGTTTTTTTGTTTCTTTACAAATGTAAAACAGTGTATCTGTAGAGATTCATTTGTAACAAATAGAAGCTCGTATACTTCAGCTTGTATATCATAAAGTTTCCTATTTTTTTTTTTTTTTTTTTTATTTCAACATCTCTGATAGAAATTTTACATTTTAATCGCCGGTAGTTTTAGAGATTTTAAAATTTGTCGAGTTTGTAAGGTTCGGGTTGGATTTGAACGAAACTCAACGAATTAACAAAATGATCGTTAACTAGATTTATTTCGACAGTATCTAGCGATAACAAACGGAAGCACGAGGGAGAAAAAGGGATGAATTGCATGTCGCTGTCCGTCAAAAGCACATAACAGAGACATTTACACAGAATGGCGAGTATATTTCGTCGAGCTACAAAAAATGGCACACCCAGTGTTTTTATTTGTTAATTATCATTTAATAAATTACAAAAATATAATTTTACAAACACATGGGTGTTGCATGTCAATTTCAGCAACGTGTGTAACGAAAATCACAACATAGTCCTCATTTTATCTGTAAAAACAGAAGAATCCTGAAAAATCGGCGCTATTTTTAAAAATCACTTTCTGTTTATATTTGCCAAGAAAAATCAATATTTAATATTTTGTAGAACCTCCAGACTTTTTTTATAATTGCAATCATTCGCCTTGGAAGAGATTTACAAAGCTTTTTAATTCATTTTTTATTTATTTTTTTACCATTCTACTAAAATACATTCTTTTCATTCATTTATGTTATTAAACTGTCTTCCCTGTCGCATAAACGGCTTTTGCAAGATCTCCTCGTAGGTTTTCCATCATGTTCATGTCTGGAGAACAGGCTGGCCATTCCAAAAGTGGAATATTATTAGCTTCAAAATATGACCACCACTTTTACACTATGAACCGCATTATCTTGTTGAAATGCGAACTCATTTCCGGATATCCTTGTAGCACATCTTTCAATTTGTGTCACTAATTAGTTCTAAATAGTTTTTGGCTTTTCATTCATTTTACCTCAAATAAACTTTATATCAGCCCATATCGTTATACCTCTGTCCACTTATCTGACAACGGCTCAAAACTATTGTATTTTTTCGCAAGTCACGGTAATGGTATTACTATTCAATTTGAATTTTCATCGTGCGTACATCGATTCAACATTCGAAGTCGATTTTTTAAATAATATTTCTGAATATTCTAATTGTTTAAATATTAGATATTTTAACAATTTGGCTTAGAAATTTAGCTTAGATATTTTAACAATATTTCTAACAATTTAGCTTAACTCGATTTTTGACTACATAAATTTCTCTTTAATATATATATATATACATCAATACAGTTATAACTTGGAAATTAATATCACGAAAGTGTAAATTTATTTCTAGCCAATTATAGATAAAAAAAAGTTCATAAATTATTACATTTGACATTGTAACATATTTATGAAAGTGTAACTTTGCGATGGAAATCTAAAAACGATTGATTAGTATAATAGAAAAATTGTTTCTCGAAAAACTAGGAAAAAATTATCAACAGTTCCGGGTCAATGACGATTGGAACATTAGATTAACCTTCAGCGAACTCATTAACAATTGATGCACATCGACCAAAATTTAGGAGTGAGTTTTAAATAATATTTCTGAATATTCTAACTGTTTAAACATTATCTAATATTTCTAATAATTTATTTGCAACAATTAAACAATAAATTCTAGTCTGTAACATTTCCAAGTGTTATTTAAAATATTTAATAATCTAATAATTTATGAGAATCTTGAACAACGTACTTAGTAAAAATGACGTTGACTTATTGAATGAAATAATTATTTTAATTGTTTAATCGTAATATGAAAATTGTGAAAATTATAAAATAGTGTCTAGAAATATTGTAGAAATAAAATAATTTAATTATTAAAATTTTAATTGTTTCAAATGAATTATTCAAATTGTAAAATAATGCATTTCAATGATACTTTTGTATATTATTTAACAAATTTAACTATTTATTTATAGCAATCAGTGATTGAACTTCCAAGCATTACTTCATAGTTTGAACAATTCGTTTATAATCAATTAATATTATAATTAAATTATATTATTTACAATAACGGAAATGATTGTTACATAATACTTATATTCTTTGCAATTTGAAACAATAAACGAGTGAAAATTTTTATATGTTGCGCGATTACTCTGAAGCGACGATCACTGCTTAACTCGATTTTTGACCACATAAATTTTTTCCACATAAATTTCTATTTAATATACATCAATGCAGTTACAACGTAAAAATTAATATCGTGAAAATGTAAATTTAATTTTAGCCGATAAGAAACTAATAAATTATTACATTTAACATTGTAACATATTCAGGAAACTGTAACTTTGCGATAGAAATGTAAAACCTACCAAAGTATTGATTAGTATAATAGAAAAACTGTTTCTCGAAATACTAAAGAAAATTATCAACAGTTCCGGGTCACTGACAACTGAAACATATGATTAACCTTGAGCGGTACGAAGACTCATTACCAATTGAATTTTCGTCGTGTGCACATCGACCAAAATTTAGGAGTTTTAAATAATACTTCTGAATATTCTAATTGTTTAAACGTTATCTAGTATTTCTAATAATTTATTTGTAACAATTAAATAAAAAATTCTCTTCTATAATTGTTTAAACATTATCTAGTATTTCTAACAATCTACTTGCAACAGTTAAACAATAGATTCTCTTCTGTAATGTTTCTAAGTGTAATTTAAAATTTTTAACTTATTTATAAATTTTTAACTTATTTTTAAATTTTAATAAGTTAAAAATTTTTAATTACTAAGTGTAATTTAAAATTTTTAACTTATTTATAAATTAACTTTATTTGTTATAAATTAATAATTTATAACAATCTTGAACAATGTACTTGAGAGAAATGACTTTGAATTATGGAATGAAAGAATTAATTTAATTGTTTCATCGTTTGATATAAAAGTTGTGAAAATTATTAAATAATGTCTAGAAATATTGTATAAATAATTTAAATGTTTCAAATGAATTATTTAAACTGTGAAATAATGCATTTCGATGATATTTTTGTATATTAACAATTTTTAACTATTTACTTACAACAGTAGAATCAGTGATTGAATTCCCAAGCGTTATTTCACAGTTTCAATAATTCATTTATAATAATTAAATTATATTATTTAGAATAACGGAAATGATAGTTACATATATTCCTTGCAATTTGAAACAATAAACGACTGAAGATTTTTATATGTCGCGCGATTACTCTGAAGCGACAATCACTGCTCAACTCGATTTTTGACCACATAACGTTTCCCTACATAAATTCCTATTTAACATACATCAATGCAGTTATAACTTAGAAATTAACATCATGAAAGTGTAAATTTCGTTTTAGCCAGTTATAGATTAAAAAAATTGATAAATTATTACATTTGACATTGGAACATATTTATGAAAGTGTAACCTTGCGACAGAAATCTAAAACTATTGACTAGTATAATAGAAAAATTGTTTCTCGAAAAACTAGGAAAAAATGATCAACAGTTCCGGGTCACTGACGATCGGAACATTAGATTAACCTTCAGCGGTACGAAAACTCATTACCAATTGAACTTCCGTCGTGTGCACATCGACCAAAATTTACGAGTGAGTTTTAAATAATATTTCTGAATATTCTAATCGTTTAAATATTATCTAATATTTCTAACAATTTATTTGTAACACAATTAAACAATAAATTCTCTTCTATAACATTTCTAAGTTCTATTTAAAATTTTTAATTAATCATTTGTAGTAATCAAGTCACTAATACATTTCTGAGAAATTTTCATTATCTGTATCGCATCATTAACGACCGAAAGATCAGACTAATGTCGATACGGAGACAAGAGCTAATTACGAATTGAACTCTTATCGTATGTATGTACATTAACCAAATTTTAGATGATTGAAAAAAATTATCAACTGTTCTGGATCACTGACGACCGAAATAAATATTAACATTGCGTGGTACGGAGACTCATTACCAATTAAACTTTCGTCGCGTACGCATCAATTAAATATTAGAAGTGAGCTAAATAATATTTGTGAATATTCCAAATGTTCAAACATTATCTAATACTTAAAGAATGTTAAAAATGTTGAAAGTGAATGCGATAAAAGTGTTAAAAGTTAATTAAAAGTGAGATTGTGAACTGTGTGCTAACGCATATCGCTGAAGAGAGTTTGAGAAGCAGAAGCATCAGCAGATGTGTTCAAGAAGTTCGAAGGCATCGAACATAATCAAATCCAACTCAACCAAACCTTCATTTACTTAATTCTGAGTTCAACGATCGGTAAGTTGTATGGTATGGTTTCTTTGGTGTTGGGTATTATATATATTAATACTTGATCGTGATTATTTGAATACGAATTCAATTTCCACGACTTGTTGACATCGTAATCATACAATATACTTTACTAGTTACCATTCTTTAACAATTACCCTTGAGATACACATTATATTTCTGCATGTAAATAACATTAGTATAAAAATAATATTGCTATTCAGAATTTCTTTTTGAATTTATAATTTGGAAAATATAATTTAGCCCTTTAATATTAACTAATCAAACAAGAATATTTCTTCAATATCTTAAATTAATCATTAGATCGGTCAAACAATTGTGCCTTATTTTACGAATACCATTCCTCTTTCTAACACATTATTTAAATTCAATACAAGCTAAAACCTGTGAGAAAAATATACAAAAGACTATTGATTTAAAATACGTTATAATGAGACCCGTGCGTAGTCACCTCCACGTGGTGGGTCTTGGCAATTGATATCGTTTTACAAACATTAAAGTTTGTAAAACCGTTATCAAGCTAAATTGTAAAACGATAAACATTAACGTATGTGAAACGATATCAAGCTAAGAACTACGCAACCTACAGTTCAGTTTAGATCGTGAAAATTTCTGTTCATTTTCTATTTCACGATCCAAACTGAACTGTAGGTACAACTAGTTGATAAGTAAACTATTTGACTCCCCAGCGGGGCACCGTGGGACGACGAGGGATCACGCAGGGACATCGTGGGATGCATGCGTCTTGGTGTTAAGTTACGTGCGTTTAGTTTTAGTTAATTATAAGATAGTTAATATTTGTAACTTCACTGTGAGCGCATTCTGTGACAAACAAAGACACGTTTATTTAACCTGAGACGAAATTAAAGATACCACTTTTCTTCTCTTCCTTCGCCCGTTATTACTATTGTAACTGTCATTGCACTAGAGCAGAGATACATTTGTTACTGTCATTGCGCTAGAGTAGAATTACTTTTGTTACTGTCATTGCACTAGAGTAGAGATACCTTTGTTACTGTCATTGCACTAGAGTAGAATTACTTTTGTTACTGTCATTGCACTAGAATAGAATTACTTTTGTTACTGTCATTGCACTAGAGTAGAGATACTTTTGTTACTGTCATTGCACTAGAGTAGAGTTACTTTTGTTGCTGTCATTGCACTAGAGTAAAGTTTCCAAATTTCGTTGTCAGTGTGTCAAATCGGGGAACTGCAGCCTCGTTCGAATCGAACGAGGTGAGGTTCATGTAGTCTAGTCCTTTGTAATCCGACTCCAGTGGTTCTACGGAACCCCACTGTGTCGTTGAGGGTTGAACTAGACTACTTGCCTCTAAGTGCTCGAACCCCGACTTGGCACACTGATAGCGAAAGTTGGAAACTCTCCTCTAGTACAATGAGAGTAACATACCGCGGTTTCATTTCGCGTTATATCTCTTGAAAAACACGATATTGAAGCGTGTTAATAGTTTCGTTCACCCAATTTCGTTCAAAGTTCGATAAACCTGTCTTTGATACAGAATGCGCTGTTAGGGCTGCGAATTATTGTTGTGTAAGATTCATGTTGGATGAGTGTGTGGTTAGTATGAAAGGCTGCGAGTGATTGTGACATATTGTGTGACTTGCATTCGTATGGAATAGTATGTAATGTATGTAATGTATGGAATGTATGATTGTATGGAATAGTATGTAATGTATGAAATGTATGTAATGTATGGAATGTATGATCATATGGAATAGTATGTAATGTATGGAATGTATGATTGTATGAAATAGTATGTAATGTATGTAATGTATGACTGTACGCAATGTATGTAACGTATGATCATATGTAATGTATGTAATGTATGGAATGTATGTAATGTATGGAATGTATGGAATGTATGTAATGTATGGAATGTATGGAATGTATGATTGTATGTAATGTATGTAATGTATGGAATGTATGGAATGTATGATTGTATGTAATGTATGTAATGTATGGAATGTATGGAATGTATGATTGTATGTAATGTATGTAATGTATGGAATGTATGGAATGTATGATTGTATGTAATGTATGTAATGTATGGAATGTATGGAATGTATGATTGTATGTAATGTATGTAATGTATGCAATGTATGACTGTATGTAATGTATGCAATGTATGTAACGTATGATCATATGTAATGTATGTAATGTATGGAATGTATGACTTTACGCAATGTATGTAACGTATGATCATATGTAATGTAATGTACAATTGTTAACGCGACCGTTGTTTGGAAGACAGAGTTCCATAATTCAATCTCATATATGCACGTTAGAGTTACGATTTATACTTAAGTTTGAGATTGAACTATGGAACGTTTGTCTCCTTTGTTCGTAACTCCGGGCCAAGTAGAACAAAATCTCGGCATTCATTAAGAATGCCGAGTTATTTGCATATAATGGAGGGTGGTTGGGAATAGGGCCCGGGGTGGGTCTCGTGCGTAGTCACCTCCTCGTGGTGAGACCTGGTAATTGATATCGTTTTACAAACTTTAATGTTTATCAAGCTAAGTTGTAAAATGGTAAATGATATACTTTAATGTTTGTGAAACGATATTGAGCTAAGAACTACGCAACCTACAGTTCAATTTAGATGGTGAAAATTTCTGTTCATTCTCTATTTCACGATCTAAACTGAATAGTAGGTACAATTAGTTGATAAGTAAACTATTGGGCCCCCGGCGGGCCATCGATGGACGAGGGATATCGCAGGGACAACGTGAGATGCGTGCGTTTAATTTTAGTTAATTATAAGATAGTTAGTATTTGTAAATTCACTGTGAGCGCAGTCTGTACAAAGACACGTTTATTTAACTTGAAACGAAATTAGGGACATTTCCTCTCCGCTCTTCTTTCATTCGTTGTTACTATCAGGCATTGCACTAAAGTAGATTTTCCAACTTTCGTTGTCAGTGTGTCAAGTCGGGTAACTGCAGCCACGTCCGAAAGGACGAGATAGATTCTTGTAGTCTAACGTCCTCTGTAATTCGGCTCCAGTGGTTCCGAAGAACCCGATCGCGAGAAATTCGATGTAAAATAACTCAATTACGAGGGAACTGTACTACGAGCGTTTCGTGACTTCTTGCGGTAAACATGCGTTCACGACAGTAAAAAACGTTTCATTATTCCGAAGATACTTTCCATGGAAACTGGTTGTCGATGCATGAATCTATCTCGTTCTGACATCTAGGCTATCCTCATTCGAATGGAACCATCATTCGAGCAATCTGTTATATGTTTTGGTTTAACAATCTTTCGCGTATCATTTTGTACATGCGACAAATTTTATATAGATTCAGTTTCTTTCTTTTCTGGTGCATGTACTTATGTTTGGATGCATATGCTTCAAATGGCGTAATAAACCAGTAGTATTTAAATACTTGGTTTTAAATTCATGGTGACAATGTATATATTCCACCTTTGTTCCCAAACAGAGCTTCAATTTACCTTCTTCCTTTACACGATATCTTCCGCACTATTTCCTACCACAACTTTACTCTCACGACATTTTCTTTCTTTTAAAGATTTTTAATCTTTATTAAATTTACACAGATTTTGAAATATACATCTGAGCTTTTCGAATTTCTCAGCGATACTGCTCAACAGCGTACATAATGTCCAAGTAGTGAGCACGCAGTCACACGTTCGTTTACATCAGGTTACACGATTCTTAGAATCCGTGTTTTCAGTAATTTCACTGGCAGAAGAAATTGAACTGTACTATTTACATATTTTCTAGGCTGTTGTACAGCATTGTAGAGTAGTTCGAGAAACGGTAGCCACGTTCTCGAAATTTTCGGGAATCTTGACTTTTGGGGGAAACCCGATTCCTTCGGGAATCTCGAAATTTTCGGGAATCCGACTCGACTTCTTCCTGACCATCGGGTTCTCGCACATCCCTAAAATTACAGTATTTATTGTTGTAAAATTAATGGGGACTTACAATAAAACTGTAAAATTGAAAAATTTTAACTAAAACATAAAAACTGTAAAACTATTGATTACTGTGATAAAAATAGTGTTTTTGAAAGTATTGACAAAGACACTACCACCTGTTGTGCATCGCTGACTTTTACCTTTATCTGATGGTTGAGCAGCGAAAAATGGTCATTATAAGTTGAACACAGAGTTGGGCATATTTTATTCCAACGAATAACGAATAAAATACTGTCGTAAATAACGAATAACAATTTTATTCGAGAAAGAATTATTCATTATTTACGAATTACGATTTTATTCGAGGAAAAATTTTACGAATAACGATTTCGAATAAATTCTACGAATAAAATTTTATTCGAATAAAACTTCTACCGTTTATAACTCAGTCAAAAGCTCCACAAAAAAAGTAATAGATCCAATCTCCCACTCAGCTCTTAGACTAGCCACAGGTATATACCGAACATGCTCCATAAACAGCCTACTATTCGAAGCCAAAGAAATGGCACTTGAATCCAGAAGGAGGTTCCTAACTCTTAAATACGCACTAAAAGTCTCATCCACTCTAAATAATCCTTCCTACAACAACATCTTCTCCAATAGATACAAAGCTTTCTACATCAATAAACCCAAAATTCCCTCCCCTTTCCATATCAGACTTACCAAAATGCTTCAAAATCCGCCCCACCATTGAACGCAAACCACCACAAATCCCTCCATGGACGATAAAAGCATTCCCAACTAACACCAGCCTTGCCGAACTCCCCAAAAAAATCCTCAGCCCAAATGACCACAGAACTCGATTTTTAGAACTTAATAACAACTACTCCCAACACAGCAAGATTTACACAGATGGGTCAAAAACGGACACTGGAGTTGGATACGCCATTACCACTGAAAAAGCTAAAAAAACACAAAATCTTCCTACTTCATCATCCATCTTCACAGCCGAAACTTATGCTATCCTGGAAGCCATCAAATATGCACACTCAAATAACGAAGCCCAGATCGTCATATACACCGACTCCATGAGCGTTACAAAATCTCTAACGAAATCATACGATCAAGAAAACCAATTAATATCCACCATCCAAGAACTAAACCACAACCAACCTAACACAAACGCCACAGTCATCTGGATTCCAGCTCATCAAGGAATAAAAGGAAATGGAAAAGCCGACGCAAAGTAGCAAAAGAAGCCACAGCTCCCTCACTTATTAACAGTCGCAATCATCTTCCAATCCCCTGCGACGACCAAATAATCCCACTGCAAAAGAAGTAGCAAAAAATGAATGGAACGATACATGGAAAACAACTAAAAGCACCCAACTACACAAAAGTATCCAAGACTTTCACTAGTCAAACACCAAACATTAGCAACAGGAAAGAAGGAATAATTATCTCACGCCTAAGAACCAGTCATACCAAGCTGACACATGAACACAAAATCAAAAAAAAACTACACCACCCACCTGCACTCATTGGAATAACCATCCACATACTGCACGAATGCCACACCACAGAAATCCAAAGACAGAAATACGGAATCAACGCAAACATAAAACTGACTTCTCAAAATGACATACAAAGAGTATTAAAATATCTCAGAAACAAACTACTACACGCATATGTGACCTCACTGTCGATGCGACATTAAAGAAAAATAGAAGAAGAAGAAGAAATTCTTCGAATAAAAATCTACATATTTCTATGTTGGTTCGTGAATTTGACAAAATTTACAGGGCGTGCCATTTTTTTGTCGCGGACTGTAGCCACCTGTTGTGGCGAACGTGCGCCGAACCGTGCACGATGACCATGCTTCTCCCTGACAGTGTCCTGCTTAGTCGTTGACCGAACAAAACCGTTCGCGCGAGTGTTAATCAACCGGTTTTGCCAGCGGTGGGCCATCATCTGGGCGCGCGACGGAAACGTCCTTGAAAAACTAAACACGGAATTACCCGTATAATCGATCGATATATATACAGGAAACTAGCACGAACAGCCCAATTTGAACGTGTTTTCCGGATCGCTACCGATCCTCTCCGCCGTTACCCTTTGTTTCGTTGTGCAAAGTGCGAAGTACGATCACGTGCAAGGCCAATAGAGATAGCCAGGTTGGCCGCTGCAGCTATGATTAATCGATTTCACCCTCGGACTAACGACTTCGGAACGTGGCCAAGTGCCGCTGCTGCCACTTCGACCTTTCCGGCACGTGCAACACACACGTGTACGTAGTTTTCGAGTTTTTGACGCGAGATAAAAATTGCTGAAATTAATACGGCCGATTCTTCTTGTTGAGAGAGGCCCGAGGCTTCTTTTGCGAAAAATTGGCCGAGAAATGTGCCAAAGGAAACTGATCGCGAGGCAAGTTGTGGCACGTTTCTCCTTTAAATTAGTTATACTTAGAGAAATTTGATAAAAAATGTCCTCCTTGGTCCTCCCCCTTTAAGGAAACGAATGGCCAAATTTTGACACCGTGTTCTGCTGCACCTGGGGAAGAAAAAAATGCAATTTGTGACAAAAAAAAAAAAAAAAAAGAATGACACGCCCGAGATATTTGGTGTTATTATAATTTTCGTATAATGAATTAATTTATTTTACACATATATACATATATATGTATACTTGCGATAATATAAATTTTATAATGAGACTATAATAATAAAATTCTATATAATACAATAATATATATAATATATATTATGTAGAATTTTATTATTTATATATATATTTATATATATTTAATTATTATAATTATATCTATAACATTTATATATATTTATATATATAATATATAAAGCCCATAAAGTCTCTTTACAATTTCAAAAATTTATTACAAAGGCAAATAAAAAGACAGATGAGTGAAAATTATTACAAACTGAAACGAATATATTTAAGTTTTTTTCTGCCTCGTTTAATACACCTCTATATGGGCACCATTAGTTGCACGAAGCATATCAAAACGGTACTCGATTTCTTACACGATCGATGTTTTCCTCAGGTATCTTGGTCGTCCATTCCTCCCTTTGTCGAAAACACTGTCCCTGTCTTCATAAATTTCTCGTGCCATGAACGAATTGATGGACGTGACGGTGCATCCCTTCCATACTTAGTTCTGAAGTTTCGCCGAGTCTGCAGATCCGATTTGGTTTCAATAAACCATGATACGCATTGTGCCTTCTCTCGAGGAGTAGCCATTTTGTAAAGGGTTCATTTAACAGTATTTTATTCATCAACAGGGTACCTGAAATGCAATATGATAAAAACCTTGATAACCACCGAGTACATGGAACAAATCTGACAATGATATCTCATCAATTGCCTCTGTAAATTTTTGAAATTGTAAAGACTTTATGGACATCCTGTATATACATGTATAGTATTATTTTATATATAGAAAACTTTGAGAGAAAAATGCCTACAGGATATTAATCGTTTAATATCATTATCAAATTACGAAATATTCTTTTCGTCCTCACAATTGAAAAAGATATTTGAAGACCGTACTTAAATAAGACACTTTGCATGCGTGCTGACTATCGTTTGATTTAGAGTTTCACTTCTAATTGGAGGAAATAATTTCTTTTTCGTTAGATAGATGGATATATTTGCAGTTTGAACAGACAACTTTATCTATTCTTTTACGCAGGGGCAATTGCTCGCGTTGCCCTGCAGGGCCAGTTGCCTTTCACGCAAATTGCACAATCGTTTGTTGCGATGGTTTTTGGTACACCCGTGACGTTGACACCTGGCACATTCTGGTGGATTTCTATTTGCTTTGGCTGGCTCGATTTTTACTAAAGTATTGCAAATGACAGTTGCACTGTATACTCCTTTGTTGTTATTTTCTTGTTCCAAATCCACTGCAAATATTGGCACGCCTGGGAAAAAAGTACCTAGAAACGCTTTTTGTGAGGTTGACAATGTTGACAGTGTTGCTTTGTGTCCTTTTGGCTGTAGTTTCTTTTTCATGGATCTTGTAATCTCGTTTTATTTTTATTTTGTTTTAAATTTCCTTTCCACTTTTGATTGCTGTGTCAAAAGCTTCTCTACAACTTTCGCTTAAATCAAGTAGCATTTAATAGTTTGTGTATATTACAAAAAGCTTTAACCATGTCAAAACTGAAGGTACTATTTATACAGGGGGTGTCCCTTATGAAACCAACCACGCAATTTCTGCAAAACCTTCATGAAATATTAGTAACATAATGTAGTTTGCATATTATTTTGTAATTTTTATAATATATATATATCAATTTAAATAAAAATAAAATTGAAGTTAAATGCACCCATCTCAACCACCTGCTATAGGAATAATATTCGTTTCTTTAGTTTTATTTTTACAGAATAGTATCTTTAAAATTAATAGAAAATTTTTATGTAATAACAAATTTTCTAAATTATATCTATTTATCTTGTATATCATTTTTACCGGTTTTGAAACAGGTTTTAAAAAAAGTACTAAAAAATACCGTCGTGATTTTTTGTATACATTGAATTTTAAATTAAAGTCAAATTTATTTGCCCAACGTCATTAGGAAAAAATAATTAAGAAGAAAAGCAAAGATTCGATTGAAATTCTTATCTCAAATTTCAATTCTGTGGTTGCAGTGTATCGACAAAAAGCGATTTAAATAAAAAGTTTTGATTATGATGAAATACAAGAGTATGTAATAATAACGAATGATCCAAAAGAAGAATTATCTCTTAATGAGGAATCTTCGTAACGAGTTTGTCAGAATCAGAATCGGAAAAACATTACTATCTTTATAAAAAAAAAAAAAACAGAACATTTATATTTTTATAAATAATTATTTCCTAACAAAAGAGACCTATTAATGTAAACAAATAATAAATTCTTTTGTAAAAATTTTCACTCATAATCAGAGAAGAGTTATTATTTTTTTTGCCATTTTCTTTATTGGACACTGTGATGACGTTTAAAGCAGCAATATCGAAAGGGTTATTAATCATATATTTTATTAAATATAATAAATAAAATATATAATTAATAAATAAGAAAAAATCTTTTTAATATCTCAAACACCAAGTCACGATTTATTTTTTTGTTTTTGACCTACATTTCTCAATATTTCGTATTCTGTTAATTGACTGGCAGTCGTGTAACAACTTTGTTGCTGTCTTTTACCGTAATTTAGCCAACTTTAAATTCACTTCTGATATTTCCGAGTTGCATTGGTGGGGCAGAAAGGCGAGTTGAAAGGGCAAGGAACAATGAGCAAGGTTGAGACGTGGAAACTGCGTCGTTTAAGAAAAAGGAGAAAGAGGGTAATTACCTAGAGAAGGAGACCGACTCTCACCGATCTCAATGACTTCGAAATATGTCGTCAAGGTCGTTCTGAACGACCTTTCTCTTCTATAATAGCTGCTGCTCGCTCTTGAATTTCGAGATACAAGAAACATTTTTTGGCGAAAATTTTCAAAAATGTGTCGCTTCCGATTCGAAGCGAAATTTCGAAGATATCTCATTTAGACGACGAATGTAATTTGGAAAATGCCGTTTTAATATTTTCCCTGTTCCAAACACAAAAAAAAAGAAACTTCCAACAAATGTCGAAATCTGCAACAATTTCAGGTTTCTCTTATAGAAACGAGTTTGAAATAGCTGTTTAGTTAACTAATAATATTTACTTGTAATTAATATCTACTTGGAGCAAATAATTTTATTATAATAATTTTATTACTTGCTCTAAGTAAATCTTGATCTTGATGTAGAGTTTAACTTACCAAATTCCTTAATTATTAATGTTTAAATGTACATGTAATAATCAGTTTTTTTTTTCGTTTACTATTTATATTTTAATTTCATGATATTTTGTTGATAGTAACAATGTTATTCTGTTGTGATAAAATTAAAAAGATCATGATCTATAAACAATTTAAAACTTTAAATATATTAGTATATTTTCTGGATCATTTACTGAGACATGCACTTTTGTAATTCAAGCACTGACGTTTTATCCACTTCAGACCAATCAATCGTCACTTTCTTCATCGCTGGTTTCTGATCTACTAATTATTGGATTTATATTTTTTCCAAGTCTTTTGAGAGTGCCAATAAATTCAGAACTTTTTTAAATTGTTACCTAGTTTTATCACTAGAACTTTCATCATCAATTGTTTTATAAAATTGTACGAAAAATATATGAAAACAAAGTAAAAATAAATTTCACGAAAACCGATAAGAGTCAATATTTAATTACGCGAAATAAACTATACCAAAAGACAGAAAATCAAATGAATTCAATCTGGTGCCACGTACGATTCCATATATATATATATATATTTCTGCGCAAATCCAAGTCTTTGACACTTTAAATGTTAACATGTTTCTTTCTAAACTTTCTATAAAATTTTTATACTCTTTTTTTTTCTCTTCAAACTTTACCAAACTCCGTTTCGCTTAGATGTAGATGCTCTCGGTCATTAAAAGGGGTTAAACACACAATCAGACCTAAAGAAAAAGAAAAATATAATAAAACAGGGGGAAAAAAAGCAATGGTCGTTTTTATTAAAGAACTGTACAGAGTGTAATAATAACCAGTTGCGGCGATTCCTCTTAATTACAACAACGATCCACGAGGGAAACGAACGCCTCCGACGTTTTTTTTTTTTTTTTCTTCCACCGAGCGAGACTCGACAATGGAGGACTACGGTTTAATCGTGTTTCCCGATATTGAACCCTTTTTCAGCCAACCACGAAGAGTCGATGACAGACAAACCGCGGAGGTAGCATCTTCCGGTGGCTACAATCTCCGTGAACAGTATTAACGATGGTTTGCTGCCGTGTAACGTCGAGGAAGGATGTATGGCAACTGGCTGCTTCGAGCTCACCTACACAAACAAACAATCCAATTACTCCTAAATTCTCGTTACCCAGTCACCGCATCGGGTGCAACACTCTGCGCTAGTAGCAGGGAAAACGTACTTAAACCGAGACCTATACCTCAAAGAAACTAGTTTTAAGCTTCAAATTCTATCCGTGGAGAGAGAGAGAGAGTGCTTCTTGTAAACTTTTCGCAACTCTTTCGTCTCGACAATAAAAACGCGAAAACGGTGTTTGCTTTTTCTTTGGAAAATTGGAGTCGAAGTTCGATCGCGCGTGATTAAGGGAGTATTTTGGTAATTCGGCTTGAAAAACTCGACTTTTTTGGGGGGATTTTTTTTCTAAGGAACAATACGATACATTTTGGTATGCAGTTTTTGCATACAGACTTATTCATACTTGAAAAGTATTTAAAATTTTTTTTTTTTTAACAAAATTAACGAAAGTTGTGGAAATGATATAGCCTTGGGTAAAGCATGTTTTTAAAAACAGATTCGAATGGCCGATTCCGGTCCACCTGGTTATTTGAAACTGAAAAACCAAAATGCATCTTAATTGGTATAAATATGGCTATCGCATGAACCACGGAAACAGCGAAATTTCGAAAATTAAAAAAACGGTAGCATTTTGAAGTTAAAATATCGATTTTCCTTGTGCTTTTCGTCCTTTGGGTGGTAAACAAAAATAGAAAAAAACATCAGATTTTGAAATGCGATAAAGGTACATTTGGTGAAAATCTCCCCTAAATTTTAAATCAATCGGTCAGTTAAAACATCAGATATCCCGTCAGTCAGTTTAAAAAATATGGATTTGAGAAAAACACATTTGAAGTTTCTGTTACCCGTTGTACAAAAATATTCATACTTACGATCAATCGAGCAGTACAAAAAATAGAATATTATAAAATAATAATAATATAAAAATAAATAATAATATTATAAAATAAAATATTTTTTGAGAAAAACACATTTAAAGTTTTTGTTACCCATTGTACAAAGATATTCATACTTACAAGGAGTACACCGTTTCCTTTAAACATCTGTAACTTTGCCAATTTCACGAATTCAAAAAAAATCCTTTTACACAGGCATTCTCGAAAGCATATACTTTGAGAAGACGTAAAAAAAAAAAGAAAAAATTGATTTTTTTTAATCCAGATTACCAAAATACCCCCTTAATCACTTGCCTTGCGATTTCTTTTCCAAAGTTCTTAGACAAACTTGTCAATTAAGTGGAAACTTACACTTTTCAATTTCATTTATCTTGACTTGTATTCGAAATAAATTTCCTTGATACCACTAAATAATCATGTTGTGTTTTTTGGCTGGTGAATAATAAATGATTTACTTCACAGAAGCTAGTTTGATTAACATTCTAATAGTTGCAATAGTGCGATTCTAATGTTTGTAAGAATTCAGTTAATTAAATGAATTTTTAGACTGGCCTCGGGAAATTAAATATACAGGATGTTTCGTAACTTGTGGGACCTGATTGTACGCCTAAAAATAATGAAAAAAAAAAAGTGACGTAAATATATGTCCTATCTGTCTTCGTTTATGAGATGTAATGAATTTTATAAACAGAGCAAACTCTAGTAAGCTAGTTTTACCAGGAATGGTATATTCAATTTTCATAATAATCATAACTGGGATGAAGAAAACCCACGTGGTATTGTGCATTCAAGACATCAACATCAGTTTAGTTTAAATTTAGTATGGGCAGGAATAATTGATAAATTTTTAATTGGACCTTTTTTTCTTGATGGGAAACTAAAAGGCACAAAGTACGTTGATTGTTTGAGCACGCGTTTACACGAAATATTAGAGGAAGTTCCAGTCGATATTAGATTATTCGTACGTGGTTTATGCATGATGGAGCTCCGCCACATTTTAGCCGAATGGCTAGGCAATTTTTAAATCAACACTTTGCAAATAAATGGATCGGTCGTGGAGGTCCTATTGGTCTGGCCTGCTCGTTCTCCGGATTTGAATCCATTAGAGTTTCATTTGTGGGGACATTAAAATCTATTGAACATGCTGAAATACTACGAAATAGAATAGAGCAAGGCTTCCGACAAATTCGAGAAACAGCAGGAATGATAGAGAGAGTAACCAGATGAATGACAAGACGCGTGCAGGCTTGTCTTCAAATGCAAGGTGATCATCTCGAGAATCTTTTGTAAAAGTAATTAAAACAGAAAATTCATTATATCTCATAAACGAAGACAGATAGGACATATATTTACATGACGTTTTTTCATTATTTTTAGGCGTACAATCAGCTCCCGAAGTGGGTCCCACAAGTTACGAAACACCCTGTGAAAACACCCCTAAAATTAATCAGTCAGAGTCGTTCAATCGACGATCGTGCGCTGTGAGAAAAATAAAAGAAAAAAGATAGAGAAGAAAAAGAAAAAGGAAATGTACTCACGGTGATATAAGTCTGATCCCTCTGCAATTCGGCGAGATTATCGTAGAGGCCCTCGAGGAGTGTTTTCCTGAGTTGTTCGGTATTTGTCCCGCAGCTGGCCTTCTCCAGGTTCGCGCGTTCGGCCAGCATGGCGAGCTGTTGTCGCACCGACGCCGCGTATTCCAGATTTCTGTGATGCAGAAAGTTCTCGTGACACCAGGCCTTCTTCTGCTTCGTATTGCTGTACGCCCGGAAAACGTTCAGCAGCATGACGTGGTCTCCCTCGGGTGAGGCGAATCTGGAACGAAACAGCCGTAACAAGCTGCGAGTATCGATCACATCATCCGCCGATCTGTTTGACGTTTTAACTCTCGGAAAGCCGATGAAAGAAACAGTTCGCCGGGTCGCTGGTGACCCAAATTTGACTACTCATTACAGGTATTTTAAATTCACCTCTAATGGCGCTGAACGATGCGGCTGTGTTCTAGAAAATACAGTGAAAATTGTACACACAGGGAAACTGTTGAAAAATTGTCGATAATTTCAACTGAATTTTGGAACACGTCCTCACACTTTGTCGCGGTAAAATTCATATTAAGAGACTTAGAATTTATAGAATGATTCTTCTTATCTTTAAGTTATACGGATTTTTACAATTTTCCTAATTTTTATCAGCAGTGACTCTGTAACATTTTTACAATAGTGATGTCTCAAAAATTACTACAGTTTGACTATAGTAACTCTTATTAACATTCGAACAATAAGTAACTGTCATAATTTTATTTAATAATTAATATAATTTATTATTTATAAACTTGAACTCATTTCAAAGCTTGGAGCCTCCACGAAAATGCATCGTTTACTATATTTTAAAATGTATTTCTGTTTCTCTTCTCCAAAATGCTGCAAATTGTCACAATATGTAAAAACATTGAAAAATTTGTCTCGTGACTGAATTTGAATAGATTTGAAAATTGAATTAATCGAGAATCTAAACCAAACTAATCGGATAAATATGAATTAAAAGAAAGACACGTGCAGCAACGTTTTCAAACATTAATATGCAAAATATGTAAAATGAAAAATAAATTATGAAGTTTATTATATTAGTTATATTAAATTTTTTTTTAATTTAATAATTTCTATCCAATTACCACATTTTTATCTTTCTTCTACAAAAATATGCGTCTGCTAAGTCTAGTAATAAACCTTTTAATAATGTCCAACAATCAGACAGAAAATCATTGATTCTGTAATTTAAAAAATTCCTGAATGTTGCTGAGATTTTTTTCAAAATACTGAAGACTAGCCAATTTTTACCTACTATTACACACGGTAAAAAGATTTTCCTGCCTGTAATTATAAAAGTGGTCTAAAAGTCAAAAATGTGAAAAAATGAATTTAGTCCACGCTTTGTATTGAATTGCAATATTGTGAATCAGACGAGATCGGTTCCTGTTTATTTTGATAATGGCCCAAGTCAGATTCTTATTTCCTCTTGAAACAATTTTGTGACTTGATGAAATTATCTTTCATAATGATGTTGTTAGTGTGTGCGTCTAGAATGAATTTATAGCATCATGAAAAGCTCAAGAAAAAGCATAGTGCACATAGTGACATTTGCTCTAGCCAGAACTGTAATATTAAAGGAGCACTGACATGGATAAAGATTGTACAGTTTGAATGGAAATACAACAGACAGCAAATTTTTGGCATCTAACCATTCCTTTTTGCCAAACGATTTTATTTTGATGGAAATGAACATAAAGAGAACATAACCCATTTTCTATAGAACGAATGGTGCAGAAAGACAAAACTACTGCAAAGATCAACAAATAGGGAGAGAATTCCATTGACTGCAAATACAGTGGATAAGATTTTTAAAAACTGCTCCATGCAAAATGTTTTACAAGACATGATTAGACAGTGATGCCAAATTCAAAGTTTTAGATCTTTCCTCCAGAAAAAGAAACAAGAAAATATATTGTCGTTAGAGCAGTAACAAAGGGAAAATATAAAGACACGATGGACTTTAAAGTACTCAGCATCGAAAATTCCATGTAAAAAAATAAAAACTATAATTATGAAATATAAGTGATTAAAAGTTTGCCTCTAATATCTTTTTCCTAACAATAATAAAGTCCATTGTTTTTCATCGTTACAAGTCACTTTTTGGTCGTTCGATTAATCTTGAAAATGGCCCAAATCTAAAGAAACGCAATCACTTGCAAGATACAAATAAAATTTTACAATCAAAGAGACTATTTGCATTGTAAGAGCAAATGTTTGATTACGTGTTACGTTGTGCTTCTATACATGTAAATGTAAAACCGGAAACACCTCCAAACAAGGAATATGCAAATGCAGGCCATTTGGCACGTTTATGAAAGTTAAGAAGATTATCAAAGACCCAACGAGAGAAGCATTATGATGGAATATTCAGCGAAACAGTAGCTTATCGTTGAAAATCAATAACACCGATACCTTGATCTGGCGACGTAAGCCTGCTGCCTTTTCGCAGGTGGGTCAGTGAAAACAGACTCTCCCGACAAGAGGGCGACAACCGTGAGAGCCTCTTCGAGGCACTGATGCTCCACTGATGCAAGAATCACTTTGGTGAATCGTGGATCCAACGGAAATAACGACATTGTTCTTCCGAGGGTGGTCAGCTGTGGCGGAGAACCTATTTCCATGAAGAAATTAAATTTATCAATATTTTACATTTTACTCGGCGTCGAAACGTACCATTATAAAAAGAAAATAAAAAAAGTTGAATTAACCAAAGTTATAATTATAATTAAACAGTTCAGAATACCGACGACTCTGTCCACTTCTGTACACATCATGTTGTTTTTGAAAAACACGAAAAATCTAGGGATGTTCTCCTTCGAAATTATTTTACTTAAAAATTTAAAAAGAAATTATTATTATATTGCAACAACGTAATAAAATATATTATTATTATTAAATGTTATAACAAAATATATATTATTATCAATTACCAAAATTAACAATTCTTTTCGTCTTTAAAAGAATATTTCATACTACCCTTGTGAAATTTTTAGAAAAAAACAATACAGTTGGGAACACTTTTGAATAATGTTCTTATAGAATAGATATTTTGGGATCTGTAATTAAATAAAAATGACAAAAGCTTCATGGAAACAAGTTATAAGAACATTTTTATATTCATATTTTTATATTTTTTATATTTATATTTTTATATTTTTGTACTTTTATACATTTATATTTTATATTCATTTAATAATATTCAGTATTTGCTACAAATGTTGAGAACTTTTCTAATATTGGCGAACAAATTATCTGTTCCTTCCGACAGACAAGTGTTTCCTTTTATATTTTACCAGCTCTGTCTCGTCTGAAACATTTATTTGTCTGTTCTCATCGGGACTTGCAATGTAAGAACACTTTCTCGAGAAAGTTTTATATTTTAAATTCATGTTTCAAATAGGAATTATTTAAAAATTCTAAAACGTTTTCGATGCTTCTATTATCATTATTATTTTAATTGTAAAATAAAACCGCGCAGGAATCCAACGCTTCAACTGATCAGAAGTTCTTTCTATAGTATATTTTCCTCTGCCGTGATTGAGGACAAATAAAAACAAAAATAAAAGTTACATTAAAATATGATACGATCTATCATCGAGTTATATACTCTTCCAGGCAGCATAAAATTCGTCGCTGAATAAAATTACAGCGATTCCCGCTTTGGATGACACGATATACACAGTTACGATAACAACCAACACGCGAGATACGAAATATTGCTATTCTAAAAAGAAATAAAGCCGGGAGAACGTATTATATTGTTTCCAAGGACGGTGATATAGTTCCTCCGGTGAGCCGATGTCGCTTACTTGAATTTCAGAACCTTCCTGCCCGAAAGTTTCAGCTGAAGCCCAGTTTCCAATTTGTCGTGCTAATAAAAAAAAACAGTTCTACCGCCGCGACAATGCAATCCATATGTATAACTCTGTTTCTTGCAACAGGAAGCTCCACGGTGAAAAGAGAAGGAACTTGAGCATTTCTTAAGCTTCAAAAAATCAATTTTTGTTTTTTACATTTTCTCAAAGTACATGCTTTCGAAAATGTCTATGTAAACGAATTTGTTTGAATTCGTAAAATTGGCAAAGTTATTGACGTTTAAAGGAAACGGTGTACTGCTCGCAACGTAAGTATGAACATTTTTGTACAACGGGTAACAAAAAAAATATTTTATTTTATAATTATTATTATTTATATTGTTATTTATGATTATTTATTTGTTATTTATATTATTATTTATGATTACTTATTTATTATTTATGTTATTATTTATAATTATTTATTTGTTGTTTATATTATTATTTATGATTATTTATTTAATATTTATATTATTATTTATAATTATTTATTTGTTATTTATATTATTATTTATGATTACTTATTTATTATTTATGTTATTATTTATAATTATTTATTTGTTGTTTATATTATTATTTATGATTATTTATTTAATATTTATATTATTATTTATAATTATTTATTTGTTATTTATATTATTATTTATGATTACTTATTTATTATTTATATTATTATTTATAATTATTTATTTGTTGTTTATATTATTTATGATTATTTATTTATTATTTATATTATTATTTATAATTATTTATATTATTATATTACAATTATTATTATTTATATTATTTTATTTTCTGTACTGCTCGACTGATTGTAAGTATGAATATGTTTTGTACAACGAACAACAGACACTTGAAATGTGTTTTTCTCAAATCCATATTTTTTAAACTGGCTGACAGGATATCTGACGTTCTAACTGACCGATTGATTTGAAATTTAGGGGAGATGTACCTTCACCGGATGTACCTTTATCGCATTTCAAAATCTGATGTTTTTTTCTATTTTTGTTTACCACCCAAAGGACGAAAAGCACAAGGAAAAACGATATTTTAACCTCAAAAGGCTGCCATTGTTTTTTTAATCTTCCAAATTTCACTGTTTCCGTGGTACATCGCGATTTTAGATTTTAGAAAATTTTTAATAACTTTATAGAACGCAAATATTTCGAAATTTGCTTTTTTTTTATTCGCATTGAAAGAAAAGGTATCATTTAAAAAATTATCGATTTGAAAAACTTATCTCTGACATCATGCAACTTTGTCCTGAGAAATTTTTTCATTTGATTGATCTCGTTCAGCTGAGAGATACTCTGTATACAGACACTAAACTATTTTTAAACTGTTACAATTTTGTAAAACTCTTTCATTTTTATGTTAAAAAATATTTTCGCGTAAGCAAATAAAGATACTTTTCTTCTCTTCTTCTTGTAAAAAAAAAATTGAAAAATTTTTTTCACGATTGAAATTTACAATTTAAAAATTGGAGCCTTTCCTTTACAACGATTCCCGGAAACTTGATGTACGATCTTTTCGTCATTTCATTGAACTTTCATTATTTTCAAAGATTCAAGAAATCGCAATATTTAAAATTCAATAAATTGTAATTCAATTAAATAATAAATTATAATTAAAATATAATTAGTAAGATAATTTGTATTGAATAATAAATTATATTATACAAATTATTATTATGAGATAAATATAAAAATATTTAAATGTTCAAATGTTAATCGGAGTCACTTCACACAATTCAAACAACGTAATTTTCGACATATCATTGTGAAAATATTGCACAGACACTACTGATGACAAATTATAAAAATTATAAAAATCACTGTTCACTTGTCTGCGGATAATTTCAATGGAAAGCAAAAATGCAATCCTTTTTTCTGATTTATTCTCTAACTCTATAAATTCGTCTTATTTAGTATGAATTTTATTTTATCTCGACAAAGTGAAAGATATGCTTTTTTAAATTAATAAAACATGCTCTTTTTAATTAACAAAATGACATTTAGTTATTCTGTTTACAAACAGTTCTTCGCTTTTCCTAAAAAAAAAAAAAACATACTTTTTCAAGTATGCAACAATTTAATGATATCTTCATTTATTATATTAAACTGTTCTATTTAATTAAACACCCATAATCCAACGCGTTTCTAGTATTAAATATTATATTACTCGATAGCGAATATTATATTACTCGAATTATATTCCAATTAAAAATATTTTCAAATGTCTATCATTAAATTTAATACCTGCGAGGATTACGTGTTCATACATAACAATGATTGTGATGAAATATGATTTCGCGCGGAATCAATGGCGAAATATGAACAAAATGAGATTACGGGAGAGCAAGCAAGTCTTATAAATTCTAGAACAGGTGAAATCCGAAAGTCGATAAGGGGGAATGGTCTTATGCCACTTGACACTTGATCTCATTTTCAGCGAAACGTTCGAATACGTCGAACGATTAAAAAATAACTGACATTCGCAAATTCTCGTTTTCTCGTTATTTCCTTATTAAAAATGACATAATAAATATAATGCGCACATTAATATTCATTTATTTTTTAGCCACATTTCATTTATTTATTTATCCATTTGTATAATTGATATATCAAAAATAGATAAATTCTAGTATTTTTCTGAAAATTTGAGAGTTAACTCGTTTTCATTTTTTTTCTTTTCTTTGTTTTTCATATGAGAAAAATATCAAGAAAAATCATGACAACAGAAATTAATTTCATTAAAACACAGGTTTTAAACGTGGAAATTTTAAATATACTTGAAGTTTGTTTAATTTCTCGAGAATTACATTACCATCTCATTTGCATTTTTTAATAATGATGTACAGATATTGTTGATTTAATTATAATACATTTAAGATTAATAATCAATGTGTATATCAATTATAAAATTTTAAAGTAGAATTTAACAAAATTTTTTGAATATTTATGATTATTGTTATATATAATTATTATATATATTTATGATTATTGTTATATATATTATTGTATTTATTGTACTTATATATAATATTGATTATACATATTATTGTAATGATTATACATAATTAATAAGTATAATAAAAATTTGTATATTTTAAAAAAAATGTTTAAATATTTATATAATATTTGTACAAACTTTAAAAAATGTTTAAATATTTGTATAATATTATATAAAATTAAGTAATAATTTGTATAATGTTGGAAAAAATGTTTAAATATTTGTATAATATTTGTGGAAATATTAATAAATATTTGTAAAGTTCAACAAAAATTTTAAATATTTCTATAGCTTGTATAATAATAATTTGTATTTAATAATTCTAAATATTCGTATCATACAATTTGTACAATACAGTCGATGTTCTTACACAGTGTATAAAAATTTACAACAGAAACGAAAAGATCGTGAGGTTTCTAAAGAATTTTCATTTCTTTGCAGTCGAAAAAATTGAAATTACTTGCAAGTGATTGTAAAAATTTCAAAGTATCGTCAGATGGGATTATTCAACCGACCGAGAGAGAATGATCAAGCAAACGTAAGTGATTCTCGACGTGGAACACAGAGGAACACCAGGCTAGATTTCGTTCGTTCAACGATGAATTTTCGGCCATTAAATTAAACTTACAAGTCTCGATGAATCAACTTAAGGGAAAGAAACCTTCCAATGCAACGGTTTGGATAATTCAATTAGCAGAGAAATTTGATCTGACAAACGAGAAACTCAAACTGAAATCTGGCCCCGGAAGCTTAATTGACCGATCCAGTTCCCCTTCGCAAATTCTGCAAATAGATCTCCTTAGTTTTGCGTTTAATATTCAAATGTTGAACTTTACGTACTAGCACACGCATAGTACCTTTCCATAGTACCTTCATTTATCATATTAAATAAACTGCAAATAAACTTCTAACTGTTGTTCCTACGATATTAGTGGCGCTAATGAAAAATCTGATTTACAAGTTGGTCGTGTAATCTAATTGTAAGTTAACTGACGGAACAGATAATAGTTATTTAATTTGCCTCTAAATACTTGAAGTTTAAATTATTTATTATTTTATCCATCAAAATTCCAATCAAAGTGAACTGACTATGTATTTTAAACCAGTTCAAAATTATTCAGTCACAAATGTTTCCTTATATTATCCCAATTTTATTTAAACAATGAAAAATATATAATTGTACAAATTATAAAATATATAATTCCATTTAAACAAACAAGGATTTGTCCCTTATTGAAACTGTACAACTTTTAACATTATAAACATAATTTAGAAATTTATTAAATATTTCCTTATATTGTCCTAATATTATAATGTCCCTTATTGAAACTGTACAACTTTTAACATTATAAACATAATTTAGAAATTTATTAAATATTTCCTTATATTGTCCTAATATTATAATGTCCCTTATTGAAACTGTACAACTTTTAACATTATAAACATAATTTAGAAATTTATTAAATATTTCCTTATATTGTCCTAATTTTATCTGAATGAAAAATATATAATTGTATAAAATATAAAATATATAACTCCATTTAAACAAACAAGAATTTGTTCCTTTTTGAAACTGTACAACTTTTAACATTATAAACATAATTTAGAAATTTAATATTTAAATATTTCCTTATATTGTCCCAATTTTGTCTGAATAAAAAATATATAATTGAATACAATATAAAATATATAATTCCATTTAAACCAACAAGGATTTGTCCCCTTTTGAAACTGTACAACTTTTAATATTATAAACATAATTTAAATATTTCCTTGTACCAATTTTATTTGAATAATGTAAAATATATAATTGTATAAAATATAAACTATGTAATTCCATTTAGAAAAAAAGTTTGCTCTTTTTTGAAACCATACAACTTTTATAAATATTTAACGTTATGTGCATAATTTGAAAATTTATTAAATGGTTCTTTATAATGTACCAATTTTGTCTGAATGAAAAATATATAATTGTATAAAATATAAAATATATAATACATGTTTTTAACCAATTTACTCTTTCTCCAGTAGTATTTTTTAACCTTCTAAAAACCGCGTCTTCTAGAAGTTTAGTTGAAATGAAATCCCCTATATCTGATGGAATTATTATTATTTTAAAAAATCATTATCCGAGCTAATCAGGCACTACTACTTTAATAATAAAAAATATAGCTCTTATCTCTCTAAAAAATTTTATTGCATAGTATACTTCGTATCTGTTTGAAACTCTTAAAATGTAACTTAAGCCATTTTCAAAATAAAAATCTTTCCAGCTAATTTTCCGTGTACAAAATCTTGGTGATATTTTAGTTAAAATATATTAGTTACAATTTGTTTAAAAATGAAAAAATAAAGATAGAAATGTAAATATTAAAACAACTAGCTTGATTTTTTTTGGAAACTGGACTTAGGCCACTTTCAAAATAAAAATCTTTCCAGCTAATGTTCCGTGTACAAAATCTTGGTGATATTTTAGTTAAAATATATTAGTTACAATTTGTTTAAAAATGAAAAAATAAATATAGAAATGTAAATATTAAAAACAACTAGCTTGATTTTTTTTTTGGAAACTGGACTTAGGCCACTTTCAAAATAAAAATCTTTCCAGCTAATGTTCCGTGTACAAAATCTTGGTGATATTTTAGTTAAAATATATTAGTTACAATTTGTTTAAAAATGAAAAAATAAATATAGAAATGTAAATATTAAAAACAACTAGCTTGATTTTTTTTTTTGGAAACTGGACTTAGACCACTTTTAAAATAAACGGCTCATGTCTGAATGTGACCAAGATTAACACACAACGATGAATCTGCATTACAAGCCTCACTCGTGTTTCCTACGTTTGACTCGAATTCCTTGCTACGAGTCTTATCTCTACGAGTGTTATCAATTTCTCGAATACGAATTGAAAGTGTTAAGAATTTACTTAAAATGAAACTTGAAAGGCTACAATCACTCACCCTTAACGGCGCCCAGTTTCTCCAGGCAGGTCACCGCGACGTCGACGGCCTCCTTCGGCGGTTTGTCCATGAAATCAAAGGTGGTGATGTCAACGCCGATGGCGAGCAGCTGGAGGGCTACTCCCGCGAGGGCACACCTTTGTATCTCCGGCACAGGCATCTCCTTCATCCTCTCGAACTCCTCCTTGGTGTAGGTTCTGTAACATTTGCCGGCCGCTTCTCGGCCAGCCCTGCCGGTCCTCTGCCAGGCCTGTGCCTTTGAGACTTTTTCCACCCTGAGCACATCCAATCCGGTAGTCGGGTGATGAGTTCTCGCTTTGACCACGCCGGTGTCGATCACGTGTCGAATTCCTGTGTAATTTTATATCGGTGAGATCAGTGTGTGCGCGCGCTGCTGCCGATCCCTCGTGCCGCGAGGATGTAATCACGGGAAACACGGCGCCGCGATGTAATCAAGTCTGTCGCGAGACCAACCCTCGATTTCGGATCCGTGATATTAGCAGATTGCGTCCAAGAAAATAAAATTGGTTCCTCTGGCGAATTTAACGATTTAAGGGGTCAGAACTATTTGAAATTTTAAAAAAATCGGTTTTTTTGTTTTGTTTTAAATAGTAGTTTGATGTCTGTCTTGGAAATAAGATAGAAAAGGTCCTAGCCTTAAAAAAAAAACGACTTATTTTGGGATATAATGATAAATCCGCGGACAGAGAATAATTGTATTTGTACCACTGTTTACAACTTTAAGCAGTATTATAAAGTGTAAATCGTGTGATTCAAATATTACTTTTGGTGAATCGAATGTTAGGGGACTTGGATTCAATTTAGTTGCGAATTGTGGGAACTGCGAGCCGCAATTATATAAGTAAAAATAGTAAGTAAAGGATACAAATGAAAGATGACGTTTTGAAACTTTGAACGCGTTTTTCTCGAAACTAGGTTTTTAGAAACGGTGTGCAAGATATCTCGGAATCTAACCAACCGATTACCATGAAACTTGGTACGTATCTTTAGTGTAACACTTACTAGGGATTGACGATCGAATATTTTTTAATTTTTAACAATTTCGAAAAATGTAAACAAGAAACGTAGAAATTTTATACATTTTATAAATTCGATATATGAAAAACAAATAGCTGCTACTTTCATCATTTTCACAGAAATGAAAATGTTGGATCGTCAATCCCTAGAGAATATTGTTTACTTTTGAACATTTTTTGCCTTTTTGTTAGCGATTGATGTTATTCGAAAAATGCAATACGTTCTGTTTCGACAACGTGTAAAAGTTGAAATTAGCTTTTTTTTGAATGGAATCACGTAATTTTTTTTTACATTAACCGATACATCGATAAAAAAACAATTCCTTATAAAATAAATTGACCTATTTATAGTGCAGAAATTAACAGCTTAGAAGATATTTGAATTTTATAAAATCTATGCATGAAAGACTGTCACGAATATAAAAACATTTGTCCTTCTTCGTTTTTCATGTTACAGATTTTATAAAATTTTATAAAATTAAAATATCTTCTAAACTAATAATTCTTCGTCATGCAATAATTAATATTATTCTTTTTAGGTTTTAACATCAATCCTTTATAATTATATTATATTATGATGTTATTAATATTATATTATAGTGTTAATAAATTAATATTATTCCCTTTTTTATAAGGAATGACCTATTGCATCTAGGACTGATGTAAAAAAAATTACGTGATTCCATTTAAAACAATAATAATTAATAAAAATCATATCTATTACAAAAGTAGATTTCAGATTTATATATTATTATATAAATTTATATATATTTATATTTATATATATAATTTTATTATAGATAATGTATAATTATATATTTTTATTATATTTATTTTACTATTTACATTTTATATTACTATTATAATAAAATAATAAAAATCGCGTCCACCTAGAAACAAACTACACTAAATTACTGCCTCCACGAAACAGAACAAATTGCATTTGAAATATTTTCCGAATAACAAATAATTAAGATTTATAAATTAAATGGGGCATCCTGTATACTTTGCACAATATTGCTATTATGTCGCATTATATTGTTATATTGATGCAACATAAAAAATTTAATTTTCATTTTTTAAGTAATGCGATACGTACATATGTAAATCTGTTTGAAATATGTCATACTGCAAATGAAGTATTCCGTTAAATAAAAATGAATTAAAAACACTGGACTGGAAACTTTTAAGCAAATCAATTTTAAAATTCCATTAAATGCGAACCTGGATTTGAAATCCAGCACTGCGCTCGATGGATTGACCCTCTTGACAATAAAATCTCATATTTCGTCTAAAATTTCATTGAGTGTCTTTTTTTTTTTTTTTTAATAAAAAATCTTGTTTTTGATTTTCGTGCTTAGACTCCGTATGTTTATGTGCATTACACATCTGAAATTTTAATGTTACTGCAAAGTTTTCCATCGTATCCGAATAATAGAGACAAATACAATGTGCATAGTCCCGCGACTTGTGATTTTACGTGTAAAAATGAGTCAAAAAGAAAGGATAAAATTTTTTCATCAGTCTTCGTTTTCAAGAAAATCGAGTTTGAAAATTTATCGAGTACACTTCAATTTTAAACATAATAGGAAAATTCAGATTTTCTTCTCAGTAGTTATTATGACATTATCAACATTAATTATTATGACATGTTACAATTTGTCAGATGTAAAGCATTGAAAACATTGAAAGAATTATGTATAATTTGTATTTATTAATGTTCAGTTTGAAGGATTAAAACTGAAAATTCAAATTCATATTCTTTTAAATCGAAACTATAATCCCTGCAACAAGTGCTCTAATTTCTACGACTCGATATTACAACTCAAAGAGTTAACAAAAAGTTATTGTAAAAATAAATGCGAAAATAAGTAGAAAAATGCAGAATTTTTTCATTTTCAAGAAAACTTAGGCGTAACGTCGGAGGATTAAGACAAACAAGAACTTGACGAGAAATTAGTTGAGATTTTCTTAGAGTATCGTTGTAAAAGAGATTCTCTGCAAAACTCACTGCTACAAAAAGTACCATAGTAACTGAGACACGATTCCTTCCCAAAGAAACTTTTTCTTTCCACTTTTCTCTCCTTGACTGACTTTCGTTAGTTTTTCGAGTCTCCTTTCTATGAATATACAAATTCTCAGTTTCACGAATCAGCAACCGATTGCGAGGACTTTATGAATCTTTGTATACTGGGATAAAGAACAAACAGAGAAATCTTGTCTCACATTTTTATAATATTTTACACACGTAACAAATTTCTAAGTTTATATTACAAAAAAAAAATATTTACGAGAAGGTAAGCCTCTTTAAGGGGATATTCTAGTAATCCGGCTTAAAAAAATGAATTTTTTTTTTACATTTTCTCAAAGTATATGCTTTCGAGAATATCTGTGTAAAAGGATTTGTTTAAATTCGTAAAATTAGCAAAGTTATAGATATTCAAAGGAAACGGTGTTACTGTTCGCAACGTAAGTATGAATATTTTTGTATAACGGGTAACAAAAACTTCAAATGTGTTTTTCTCACAAAATATTTCATTTTATAATATTATTATTTATATTATTATTTATTTTTATGTTATTATTATTTTATAATATTTTATTTTCTGTACTGTTCGACTGTATGCAAGTATGAATATTTTTGTACAACGGGTAACAAAAACTTCAAAAAGTTTAGAAAAACTCTAACTCTATTGTAAAGAAAAAACTTGTTACTTTGATTGAATTAGATTTTAATAATTTCAGAGGGATTTCTCTTTTTAAACTCTATCATGCATTTAAACAGAATGTAAAATGTTTTGATTGTTTGAAATCAAGTTTTGTTATTTTTTATAAATGGATTTTTTATAAATGGAAAAGTAACTTTGAAGTTCTCTCGTCTTTTTGTCAAAAAATTATGTACATGTATGATTTGTATATATCTACGTTCTTTAAATTATAAATAGCTATAATAATTATAACAATTTTATTGTTAGTATTTAATAATTCTATTGTTAGTGCAGTAAACTTTAATGATTCAACAATCGCAAATCTAACATTTTTTAAAATAACAAAAAATTCCTTTAACATCTTAAAATTATATATTGCATTATCAATTATATTTTCAATTTCATATCGTGCTTTAAATATTTATAGTGTTCGTTTTCTTGCTACTTTTGTCATCAAATAGTACAATTATGACAAATACATCGCTGACTTAATTGATTTAACTAATATACTCGGCTCGATTCCAACTATAAGATTGAAGAATGATAAACAGATTACATCGCCTAATCAAAAAATTGAATTCCAACGTCAAACCTGCAACCCATTCTCTCCAAAGAATCTTCACATAAATATTAAATACTCTGAAATCTCATTATGATGAGAGATTATCCAGATTATCCAATGGAATCTTAATAACTTTTATCTGGCTCGAATATCTCCAGCTATTAATTGATGATGCCTAGCCACATGTAATCTGCTTACAGGAAACAAATTTCAAAAACCTCAACTCAGACAAAAAATTAAAGACTTCAAAGTCTCCTATAAAAACCGCAACACCGCCTATGCAAGAAAAGGAACAGCTACTTTCGTTAAAAACAATATTCACAGCCAAGGAGCAGTCACAACTAACGGAGAAGCTGTTATCGTTAAAGTATCATGCCTTGCCATTTTACATGTGTAACATGTATTTACTCAAGTCAACACTTGAAAGAAACGGATATAATTTATCTAATTAACCAAATTCCCAAATCTTACATTATTCTTGGCGACTTTTAACAGCCACACTTCCTCTGAGAATCGTATAAAACTGATGAATATTGAGATATTCATTGATGCAGTCAATTTAAACTTACTTAATACAAATACACTTTCCCATTTTTGCACTGCGTCTGGCTGTCTCAGTACTATAGAACTATCATTATATAACCCTTCAATTACCCAAAACATCACACGGAGCATCTTGAGCGACCTAATGGTGTCACCAATATCTTCTGAATAAAGAAAATCTCCCAATTTGTGATTTATGCAAAGTCCAATTGACAGGAACATATTTCTGTCCAGTGCGAAAAATATATGGCCAACAGACATCAACTAAACTGAATAAATCATTCTTTGATTGACAATCTAAAAAACAAAGAACCTAAATCCTAAAACTAATACATTTTCTAAGATAGTCTAATAATAAATCTTTATAATAAATTGTGAGATTTAGTTCCAAATGGTCGATGCAGCTATAAATAATGAAAATAAAATTTCCTCAAAAACAAGACCTGGTACGAGCAAATTTTATTCCAAATTTTTATTTTTTCTCTTTTCTTTCAACTACTTATTAGTTACAGACCAAAAAATTTATTTTTCCGTGCTAAGAGGTTGAAAAGGTCTCGAACATTCGCTTCCAACTTACAATTAGAAGGATTGAACGAAGAAGCAAGGGGAAAATAATAGAATTTCATGAATCCATACGTACCACCAATGGTAACGGAAGTTTCAGCCACGTTGGTAGACAAAATGAGCTTTCTCATTCCAGGAGCGGACGGCTTAAAGGCTTCCAATTGCTGATGCGTCGGCAAAGCCGAATACAATGGAAACACCTTCAATGGCGGATAACCCTGTCCATCCAGTTGTTTAGCTACTTGCCTCGCGCTCACAGCCGCAGCCTCGATTTCTTCTTGTCCGGTCAAAAAGACCAGAATATCCTCGCTGAAAGAAACATGGAAAAACTGTGAAAATCTGGGAATCGTCTGCTCTGTTCACTTCTGACCCAGTTCCCTGGGCCTGGCATTCGAACCTCCTCGAACGAGATTACTCTAATCTAATAAAAGTAACGCCGCTATGCAAATACACGGCAATCTTGCAACTGGCTTACTAAGCTGCAAAAATTGCCGCAAAGCTCGCCGATATTTCTCTTGTCGCAATTGTCAGTAAAATAAAACTTTAGCAATACGTTTATATCGAATTTGAGAGAGGAACAGAATGATGGTAGCATGAGAATGAAGATGAATCAGAATCTCCACTAGCTCGCTATAACTATTATTGTTTCTTTTGTACATTAACAAGCCCTGCTACAACCACACATTTTCATATTTCAATCTTGTCTTTGTTTTAGAAAACAAAAATGTTTAATAATAATTAAAATAAAATATTGAATATTCAATAACTTTATTAACAATGAGATTAAATAAATAATTTAAATAAAGATATGAAGTAAAAATTACGTTTAATTTCGACTTGAAGATAAATCTTACTCTTACGATTATATACTTATTATATCATTATAAATATATATTAATTAATTTATAGTAATAATTATAACATTTTAATAAGACATATATTAAGATATTTAAAAAGGCATTTAACATGAAATCACGTATGCTAACAAGAAATTTCTCAGAAAGGAAAGTTTTCTCAAAATATTGGTAAACCTTGACTTTAACAAAAAGAACGTTGTATTGTCTTTGTTTTATATAAAAATCATTTATCTAGTCTATCAATCATTTGTCTTATCATTAGTAGATATTTTAACTTCAACTTTGTAAAAGTTTGCAAATACAAAAGTACTTGTTCTTGTTTTTCATATAATAAATTTCGCAAAATTGAAACTGAAACAAAACGAAATAAACAGGTTAATAAGTACTTTAATTTTATACAAAATGCCGGGGATTATATTAATGCATTGAAAATTAAATGATTTTAAAAACCAAGTTTACAAATGAACCAACTACATTAAATTACTTTTTCTACATTAATTTACTTTCTTGAATCATTTTTTTCATTAATAAACAGCACTGATGATAATTATTGTATTTACAGGTTAAATACCCTGGTTAGGAAATACCTTATGTAATTACTCATTTTAATTCATGTATGATCCAAATTGAAAAAAATAACACCATTTAACAAATATTTGTTACAAAATATTAAAAGCTTAATAATATTATTGAGATATTTCACTCACTGTCTAATAATACGAATATCTCGTTTAAAAAGAAAGAAATTAATTAAATTAAAAGGGAAAAAAAGAAAACAAACATCAAAGGTGTGAGTGTAGTTGGATGAGTGAGAGTCTTTTGTCTATAGTTATGAAGTCTATGGTGTAAATATGATATGTGAGAGTAGCGTCTAGTGTAAATGATATTTTGAAGAATGTCCTAGAGCAGTTAGAAGAGTCAGAGAACGAGAACCGATAGGTGAAACAGAGAGTGAGAGAAGAGAGTGTGAAAGCAAGAACTGATTTATCAGTTCAATATAATATTTTGTGTTTATTGCGCGTGTTTATCTTTTGTGTAAATATACTTTGTGCTTTTCGTTGAAAGATAAAGATATTGTTGTCCCATTCTACCCACAAAACGTTTCACACTATTCAGTTTATCGTAAAAACACCGGAGCAACACGCCGGAAATATACTGTGAAATTTTCGACGCAAATGAGAGCATAAAAATATGAAAATAAGCGGAATAAAAGGAAGAATTACTTGGCAGGGCTGTCGCGATGAATCTGGAAAGCTGTAACAAGGGCGGAGAACGCATAATCCTCCTGCGACTTGACGGCGTGATAAATCTTCACCGGATGCTGACGACCCTCTAAGTACAGTGCCGGCGCTTGGAAATACTTGCTAAACTTATCGACGTCCATCGTGGCTGACATTACGAGCAACTTCAACGGCGGTAGGTTCTTAAGCTTTCGTAAATTCTGCGCCCTCCTTGCAACGCCGAGCAACACGTCAGTCTGCACCGATCGTTCGTGGGCTTCGTCGAGGATCACCACTGAATAATCCGATAAAATTTCGTCGGTCATCGCCTCACGGACCATCATACCATCAGTCAGGTACTTGATCCTCGTTTGCGACGACGTCACGTCCTCGAAACGTACGCAATAACCGACCAATTTACCCGTTTCTACCCCTTGCTCTAACGCAACTCGGCGGGCCACGCTCACCGCGGCCACTCTTCGCGGCTGGGTGACGCCGATACAACCGGAACTGCCAGCGATACCGGAAGAAAGCAGGAATTGGGGAATCTGCGTTGTCTTGCCGCTTCCCGTTTCGCCAATGATGATCAGGGTGCTGTTCCTGCGGATCTCTTCAAGCAATCTGAAATCATACTCAAAGTAATATTGTATCTATATAATAAAAATAGTACGGTAAATGTAAATTATAAATTATATATAATAAATATATTTGCAACTATATAGGCAGTATGTAAGTATAAATTATTATATTTACAACAGATACATATTTAACATACATAATTAGATACAACAAACATAAAACATACTTTACATGATAAAATTATATACTTTGTCAATTATAGTATAATAGTATTAGTATAATAATAATATTAATATTATAATGTTATTATATTATATTTGTATGATAAAAATTATAAATCATATACACAGTATGTAATATACGATAATTTACAATAAATATAAAATATATTTTATGCAATAAAGACTCTGTTAAAATATTAATATATTATATTGTCATATTATTGTATTATTATAATATATATTGTATTATAAAATATACACGATAATCAATTTTATTTCTTGATATAATAAAATATTTCAACATGCGCTTAGTTATGAAAATAATACAGATGAGATGAGAATTGAGTATAATGAGTAATAAATAATCTATTACCTCAATCGTGACGTCAACGTCACCACATTCATGGGCATAACAATAATTTTATACTCCACAAAATTAAAAGAGCAGTAAATTGTAACTGAAAAAATTGGCGAACTTTGAACTTGTATATCATTTTGAATTAAATGTTGAATATTATTTTAAAAAAAACATTTTGCTTGGGCTCATTTTAAAGAGTAAAGCGTCTACTTTCAGAATCTGAAATACTACAAGCTGCTGATTATGTGAATTTATGCTAAATATGGCTTTAAACAGCTTCTTATGGCTTAAAATACCTTCGAGTGCTTAAAAGTCTAAATAAATTATCAAAGGTTTAAAGTTCGTTTAATAGCGAACAAGGAGCATAAGTTAATAGCAAATTAAGAATGCGTTCATCTTTGAATATGTATCTTTTGATTTATTTTCACTTATTTATTCGATATATTTACTGTTGTATAAAAAAGCTTTTTAGAAAATTTGCAGAAAATTTCAAGGAATATATATGTATGACAGTAGTAAAAATTCAAAAAATCTTCAGAAAGGTTTTTTAATATTTATAATCTACAGATATCACTATATATGCTTCTACATTGTACTGCAATTGTTCACCTGTTGTTAGGCATAAAAAAATTTTTCGTTTTACTATTTTTTTAATCCGAAGAAATTAAATCTCTTTTTCTCAGAAATTTTAGCTTTCTGCGAAATAGAAAATTTTTAATTTGGTACTTTTAAGTAAACGTGTAATATTTTAAATCTATCTTTTGTATTTTTAATATTACCAATAATAATTATATAAAACATTGAAAACTACCTATAAATCCTGTTCCGTTTAAACTCGTTTAAATTCGTGAAACACATTCGATTCACAACTAGAAACTATTGGATTATGTCGAAAATCAAAAATTATCAAATTTAGAATTCAATCATGTAAAATCATGTAAAATTTTACAAATTTAATAGCTCTTCACACACTTTAAAGAAATGTATGAAATTCTAAAATAAAAATAGAGAAAATATTATATTTTCTGCAGAATTCTTATTCGAACCTGCTCCCATAATTATACATTTAAAAAGGCCAAGATTTATTGCCATTTCAATGTAAAGATAAGATTACAAAACGTTATTGAAGATTAAATTCTAGCACACAAAGAATGAGAATATTTTAATAAATATTTAATTTTTCATTAATATATAATTTAACATCAATTTAAGTTACAAATGTACCCAATCCTTCTCTCATATTTGTTTTCCATTTAATAAAAAACTACCATTTATTTTTGATTATTTATGACTTTATGTCTACCTAAATGTGGATTTAAGGAGATATTACTAGACTGAGTATATTTATGCAATTTTATATTATTATAAAAATAATTTAAAAAATTATTTAGAAATCTAGAAAATTATTTCAGTTATTATTTTAAATATTACAAGGAATCATACTTTAAATTTTATTGTATATATTTTTGCATTTTCAAATTTTCCATAAATCCATAAAAATCCGCAATCTAGCAATTACTTTCGACGTATAACATAATGAAAAAAACCAATATTCAGAAAAAGGATGACCAAAATCATTTTTATAAACCTCTGTTTATTTTTCACTAAAAGTAATATATCATTTTTTCGGCGTGACATAATAAAAATGAAGTTTGTACAATGTATCAATTTTGTACGTTTTATATCAATATCGCGATTTTATAAACAAAAGACATGTTTCAAATTTGAATCTTTTATAACACGGTATGCCCTTTTCTGAAATAATTCCTCAATTTTTTCTGAAAGTCATTTTTCTTCTTTACAAGATTTCATTTTTATTTCTGAGAAACTTTAAAATCAAATTTAAAAAAAATTAAACAAAATTAAACAAAATTTTTAAAAAAAATTAAACAAAATTGATTAAACAAAAATGGACAATTAACAAGAAATTATATTTGCCTTATCATATTATCACCAACTATGATCACCAACAGAACACATGAAAAATGAATATATATAGAGAGTAAATTTTCTAAATCTTTGATTTTAAAGAATAAATAATAACAAATTAAAAAGTAGAAAATTTTCTCTTAGGATATTTACATGAATCTCTAAAAAATTGTACACAGATATATGTAACACCAATATTTTTAAATATTTTTATATCATCTTAAAAATACTGTAAAAAATCTATAATAATACTTAAAAATGTTATATAATTTTAATTATCTCGTACTATGTATATGTAATATTGCATATTTGATTATAACAGTTTTTCAAATTATTTTCAATATACGCGGTTTCAGTTCGGTACAGTGCTGCCATCTGTACGCTGGGAAACCAAGTTATTAACTCTTGCATGGTCGATGATTCTCCATCTTGTTTCACATGTTAAATTTTGAGGTATTGCTTACAATAAAATGTAGTAACAAAAAAAAAAAAAAAACAAAAGAAAATAATGTAAAACTTACCGCTTACGAAGCTTATAGACCGGCAGAGACTTCCTTTGTTGTTGCAAATTAATGTTTCCTTTGTCTACATTTTCTGCTTGAATGTTTTGTTGATTATCCTCGAATTTTGAGATTTTGCTCGAACTTTCGTTAAACACAACGGTTGTAGGACGTTTCGATGCTAATTTCGAGAAGCTCGAATTACCGATAACAATATACTTTGAATCTGCGTTGTCGTGGACTCCCATGTCGCCGAAATTTAAAGTAACGACGACGACTCACTAACAGCAAACGTCCACGAACACGCACGTGTTGCACACTACAGCTGTGTACAAATACGCAGCCATGCTTGACAGGCATTGCAACCAATGGCGTAGCCTTCTTAATTTATGTCGTATTATGTTAAATACATTTTCTTCAAATATAAAAATATTAATTATCCAATCATCAAATTCATTTTTCTAATATACAATAAATATTAAATAATATATTAATATTATATAATAAGTAAATTCACGTATTATTAGAAATTAAAAGCAAACTGACTAAATAAAGTTATCTAATCGTCGAATCCATTTTTCTAATATGCAACAAGTGCAATAAATTTTCTAATATGCAATTATAAATTAGAAATTGACTAAACAAAATTTTACCAAAAAAAACAATAATTTCCTTCTTTTGCGCTTGAAACGAGATCATATTTTTTAATTATATTTTTTACGAAAACTAATACATACATAAAGGGTGTTCTAAATTTCAAACGTTAAACTTTGCCAACATGTTTGGAATTATTTTAGACAAAAAATTTTATAGTGAAGGTACTTTTAATGATTATTATTTATTTTAAATTATATTATTAAGCGATTTATATTTAAATAATATTATTAGTGATTGATACTGATTCAGATTGATTTATACAGATTCAAAATGATCAGCTTTTATCTCTAGTATACATGCAAGAGAACTTTCACTGCATATTAGCAAGATTGTTATTAATGATAGTATCTTTGATCTTCTTTATCAACGAGTATTAGAGTTTCCACTGAAATGTACTTTTGATAATCATCAAAAGTTAAATAGCTTCAGTATATCTAATTACTCATGGCTACCACGTTTCCATTCGTATCTTGAAAATGAAGATAAGTCAGCCCACATAATATTATATATAACATTTTTTACTCAAAATGACTTTCCAAACACATTGGCAAAAATTGACAATTGGGAATACCTTGTATAAAATAATCTTTGTTAACAAAATACTTAACACTTCTTGAATAAAAAATGTTTTTAATACATTTTATCACATTTTATAATATAAAAGAATATATAAGCTTTTATTTGTTAATCGTTTTGTTATAATAAAAAGAATTATATAATATGCTATTATATCCTAAATTAACATTTATAGGTGTAAAAAATGTAATGCAAAATAAATTATAACATTTGGTTTCATTCAATTGTACATTGTTAAACATGCACATAAAGATACGCTTAAATACATGTATTAAACAAGTAATTTAAAACCCTTATATAGATTTTCTTTTAAACAAGAGGTAGAAAATAATTCTTGATTCATTCATGTTACAGATATATTACATATTGTATTATTAAGTCGATCGTGTTTCATTCATTCAAAATCGCATTATTATCAATATTCATAATTACAATAAATGGATATAATAAATATATATATATATATTATATATATATATATCTTTGTCAATAATTTGTCATCATGCAGATATTAACTTCTTAATAAAAGATGCTTTTTGATTTGTTAAAAATCAATTATATATAATTCAAACTATAATTCAAACGTATTGATTTCGAAATTATCACAGATACCGTGTAACAGGAAGACACAGTGAGCAACTCTTTTTACAGAGATTTTCAATGAATGTAGCTATTTGTATTTTAAATTTATCTAAATAAAATGCATCATCGTAATGGCCGATGAATCGGTGTTTTTATATTAGGCGGTACCTGAAAATACGAAAAGTATTATATATTAATTACATTTCGAAAAGTGTTATATCAACTACATGTATTTAAATTAATTTATTATTTTTGAATTATGTTTCAAAGATATTACCATTTCTCCGATACGAGAAAGATAACGATTTCTAATACTAATATCGGATTGTGGTTGTAAAAGATCGTCAGTCGATAAATCTGAAGTAGATTCCGAAGTCAATAACTTCTCTCTTTCAAGACTTTCTGGTGTTCGTTGAATTTGTTCATATTTTTCTCTCTGACTTGGTGTCATGTTCAGATAACCACCAGTAGTTGCTGCATCCGATACCCAGATTGCAACAGCAGTTATCAACGAAACTGTAAAAATATGAATTATAAATTGCTATACAAACATTTATATCATTAAAAATATTAAGTAAAGGAAAACATACTCCATAGCCAACCCAAGAAAAACATCTCAAGCATAAAATATCCACCATGATCAACAATTATACCAGCTAGTATTGAAACTACGGCCAAACCCAAATTTTGTACAGCTTGTGCACTGTAAATAAAGGATTTTGTAAGATCAACAATTCAAATATTTCAAAGATGTTTCAAGAGAGTGTTGTAATTTTACTTACATTCCGTAAGCAGTACCAAGCTGATATTCTGGAGTAACAAGTGCTATCAATGGCCATAAACTACTAGCGAGCATAGAGTATGCTAATCCCATAAGAATCATGCATACATAAGGATTTACATATGTGAATGCGAGTAGTCCATGAGCTACTATAGTTACAAGAACACTAATAAACACCCAGGAAACATTTTTTCCAGTTTTATCAACAAGATAACCCAGTATGGGAGATGCAATAGCTGATATGAAATACACAAGGGAATTAACAGTATTTGCATTTGATGGTTCAAACGCATACTTTCGTTCAAAAAATACTCTAAGAAAAAGGATTAAAACATAGCATTATGACATACCGTGTTATAACATAGTATGTAGTAAAATACAGACATAGAGACGGGTTGTTATTCATACTTACTTTCCCAATGCGACAAATGGAAATATTGCGACATAATAAGCAATGCAAATGAGAGCAATCAACCAAAATATTAGCTTAAAATCTTTAACGTCTGTTAAACTAACGGCTTCAGTTTCTTGTCCCTCCCCTCTTCTTAATAATCGCTCAGCACGCTTGTCCATAATACCCAGTACACATGCACAGATCATAGAAATCACACAAGTAAGAGCGGCAAGAAAGAGAGCTATGCCAATACATTCTGGTCCTTTGTAATACTGAGATACATAATTATAAATTGGTTCCATTACTAAAAAGTTCACAGTTGATCCTACTCTAGCGAAACTTAGTTGCAAACCAAACACCAAGTTCAACTCCTTTCCTTTAAACCACAGAACAGCATAACTATTTTGAGCAACAGCTAATGATTCTGCACCAATGCTGTAAAAAGTATCAAAATTAATATCGAAATCACAAAATATTTCAAATACCTTATAAAAAGAAACATACCCAAAAACAAAGCGACCAACCATCATTAACCAAAAGGTATTAATTGTAGCACCAGTTGCAAATATAATCTGACCGATTAATGTAAGTCCCATATATATAATTGTTCCTAGACGTATGCCAAATACGCTGTCTAATAAAAATCCACCAATAAAACAAAGGATCACGTTAGGCCACGAGTAAATAGAATATAATAAAACAAATTGGCTAGTTGGCATTTGTAGGTCAGTTTTAAAATTATCTTGCAAAGCACCAGGATTGTCGAAACAAAAGTAAGAACCTGTAAATAAAATTCATTTCGTTTAATTAATTGATACATTTGATGAAAATGCAGTTGCGTGATGTGTGATCATCTTAAAGAGGTCTATGACCTAAATGCTTTAGGCGTTAGAAAAAACGTTGCTAAAACAATCCGAGTTGGCGCAAAAACGTTTTATCTTTACCTTTACCATATATATCCCCAACATTATATCAACATTAAGAATAGTAAAATAATATTTTGCGGACAAAAGAATAACAACATGATGATATGGCTTATCTCGTTGTCAAGTCTTAACAAAACAGTCTCGCTGTACAAAACTTACACAATTGCATATTTTATGTTTGTTGGATAAATTATGGAAGGAAACTAAACAAGATTTGTACACAATATTTACAAAAATCATTGTTTTTCATAAATCAATGAAAAAGAAAAATAAGTACGATTTTATATTTCTTGAGAAGCTTGCTTTATATATATGTATATATATATTTTATCTTTATGTATATTTCATTAAATGAATAGTTCAAAATTCAAAATTTTTATATATGAACTTTCTTCACATCACAAAAAGAAATTAATAATCATAATTAAAAAAGATAATCATAAAAAATGAAAAATGTAATGACGTTAGAGAAGTAGATTAAATTAACGTGATTGTTTTGTTTATTGTTATCTTACAATTACATGCACTTTTAATGTATGATAAAAGAATTTTTAAATTGCACTTCATCATAATAGATAGTAAATATCAAAGTACAAATTTTAATGTCTACAAAAAAAAAAAAAATTGAATGGGCATCGTAAGGTAAACAAAATTATTGCATGCTTAAAGTAAAATATTTCACAAAGAATTTAATCAGAAAAAAAAGAAAGTTGAATATATTGGTCATTTCAGATAGCCAAGTTCAAACACTTTTAATGAGGCCATAATATACCGTAACAGACATAAACAATGGCTACTTGGTCATGGAAAAATAATATAAAAAATGACAATCGTACCAAAGCCTAACAGGCACATTAACGTCAGGCCAAAAACCTTGTGTAGTGATTTTTTTGGACTGCAGAATCCTTGCAAGGCAATCTCATCATCGGATCTATCTAGAGTAGCCTCTGGATTTTCTAATATGCCTCCTTCCATTGTTACGGTCAAATGTGATGTTTAAATGTTTACAAGTGTCAGGCACAACTACAGATGCATGGAATTACAAAAGTTCACTCGAGTTCACTCGTGCCAATCCATCACACATTGATCAAACATACACGAACTAATCTCTCTGTGAAATAAGGTAGGTACAACTCGAGTAATAAAAAATATGGGATCAACCCATGAATGCTGCCGTTTAACTGACTTCAACAAGTTGAGTAGGCTGCCAGTCGTATCATTGCTAATCTGTCAATCACATGCGTCATACAAGTGAACTAACGTAAGCCACGAATCTGTCGAATACCAAAAGATCAACAAAAAATTCTCTATTCGTTGGGATAGACGATGAGCGTCAGTTGGAATTGCTACCAACAATTTGACGCATCTCTGTCGCTCGATTTTCCGATCTGTGGCGCCCCCATTAAAACCACTAGTAAACTAGTCGGTAAGAACGCTACGAGGAAAACGGCCGCAACTGATTTTCAAAAATCTATTTAACAAACGTAACTTATTTAAGATACATATTGGTTACTTAACGCTAAACGTAAACATATGAAACGTATGTTATATTATCTTATACGTAGAGATCGAGATAAAAAGAGTCGCATTTGGAAACATCATTCTCGCTCGGCTTGTTAGGAAGCTACTTCCTCCGTTGCACCTTCGAACTCGAGCTTCACTTGACACTCGTCTGGTAGTCCTTCAACATCCACTTCCGATTCCGAAGCGTTTAACATATTTAATGTTACGTCTGCCGATTTTCCCATTAATCCTTGATTTCCTGTCTGCTGCTTCGATACCTGAACCGTCGATTGTTGCGTCGACTGTTGAGAAAGTATTTGTTGCCTGATCGGAACGCCAGCTTCCTCAAAAGCTTTCTTCTTCAGTGTTGTCCGAATCTGAGAGCTAAAAAGTTGAAGGAAACCGATTAATTTTAAGGTCGAGACTGACGAAAAGAAATTGAGGAACAACCGTGGGCTCGATGCAGCCTTATTCACTTACACCGTTCGTCCCTTGATGTGTTCACTTATTTTGTTCAAATCTTCGCTGAAGGTCTTTACCGAGTGACGGAGCATCTCAATTTCCTCGTCAGTCCATTTACTACAGATTAAGCGACACAAAGAGTTATGTAGAAATACAGCCAGCCTTTTTTTTTTTTTTGCAATAAAGCGATAGCGACGCGAAAGTATTTACTTATTTCATTATTCGATTTCTAAACTTTTACGAGTGTAAAAGACGAGAAAAATTTCGTACGATATCTTCATCTACGTGTATTGACGATTTGTTAATAAAGAAATTAAAAGTGATACAAATGTAAATAATATTTAAGTTAAAAAAGAAAGTGATAATAACATCTTTATTAATTGTTAATTGCGACAAATGAAAAATTCAAAATTTTTTTTTTAGTTTTTCATAGTTGAACAATGTTTTTCATTGGTTAATACACCGCACCACGTGACATTCTCCCGCGTTTCTCCGACGTACATACACAACGTCATGTAAATTAAAGCGAAAGCGTTAGCGCTACTATTTATGACAGAAAAACGATTGCGTGTGTATATTTTTTTAATTACCCTGCCGGTGAATCTGTTGTAGGGTGCAATTGCATCGTTAATTCTCCCAGCTTGTTAAACGCTGCTCCGGCTGCGGTGAAAATTTCACCAACCTAAAAAAACAATTAATCTTTAAAATGCTAGTTAGTTTTTCAAATATGCAACTAGTTCTGACATAGAATTTCCCCGCGATTTTTCATCGAACTACCACACGAACACAACTTACGCCAACTTAGCAAAAAAAAAAAAAAAAAAAAAAAAAAAAAAAAAAAGATTAAAAAATATAGACGATCATAACCTAACCTTGTGCCCGCTTACAGTCTCCATTGCTAGAATATTGAAGGGTAAAAGCACGTGACTCACGTAGAAAAAGGAAGACGAGCGGTGGGGGAGAACGGCCGTTAAGTATTATATGGCGGGAAACTGCCTAAAATTGGCGACAACGGCTGTCTTTTCACTTACCTTGCTCGCAGAGTTCATGTCAGTTTGTTGTTGTGCTCGTGTTTCGCCATCAGCGGAACGTTTATACAGTATTGCCATCTCGCGTCGTTTTCGGAATCTTTTTCTTTTAGGCAATGATAACCCCTACACGTTCGATTTATCCTTTTTGTTTCTCCTTTCTCGTTATTACACCACAGTTGTAGACAGAGTTTTTATCTTTAATTGAAATAGTTTTGTATTTATTTGTACATTGAAACATTTGCATTAGAACCGAACAATATCGGAATCGATATCGCGATTTACAGTACTTACTGAAGCACTCTGATTTTTAATTTGAATTGATTTCGTACAATATTAAATAGAATAGACTTTTTGAATAATCTAGCATATATATATAGTACTTATGTATAGTACTTATGTATCACTGATTCATTGTGATTTACAAATGTAATATTTAATAAAATGTACGAAGATAATAAAAATCTATTCAAAGATTGTTATTATCTTAGAAAATGGAGAACAGAATATGTATAAAAATAAAAAATACTTTTTTCTAAGGATAAATTACTCGAAATGTTAAAAATCTCGAAACCTAACTTTTCGAGAATTCGAAACTTTATAACTTTTTCATGATTCGAAAGTCTTGAAACTCAGATAAGAGAAAATATAAAATTAATTAATTTTTTTTCATTTACAGTGTGAATAAAGAAGGTTTGAAGCGAGATGCTTTGGTTTTTGTTTCGGTGGTCAATCGTATATCTAGAGCGATAACAAATATTCAAATCTAGAAAAATTATTAAAAAATATTTTAGCACACCATCAACAATACACTCTGAAAGACTTTTCAGTATACCCGACAAAAAAAGAAATAAATTAGATCCAGTAAAAGTTAGGATATTAATATTTTTAAACAAGAATTTGTATTTCTGCTTATATTTTGTTTAACTATGGCCATATAAAGGTATTAACTCTAGAAATCCCACTTACAAAATAAAACCAGCACTTCAAGTTTCCAGAGATTTAAGTTTCCTCAATAAAGTATCGAATTCGAGAATATACTTTTAATTTAGAAACACTTATTACTTGTGTATTACAAAAAGAAATACGGTATGTATTATTATTCAGCATAAAGTTTATATAAATATAATAGGAATATAAAAGGAATCTCCCAAATCTTATATTCTCATTTTGTAAATATTTAAAAGAAAAACTTATAGAAAATAAAATCTTATAAAAAATAAAATATGTATAAAAGAGAATATTTCAAGGTTCTTAAATAACTCACGATAAAAAAAATACAATATTCCTCACAATCTTGTTTCAGATCATGACAAAATGACCAGTCCTTAAAAAAAGTTGTTTACTGTTTTTACAATTGAACGTATATATTAGTCAATTTAATAGTGCATTAAATAATAAATGAAGGATAAACTGATGACACAAATTTATTTTTATATATTTTCATAAACTGATGACACAAATTTATTTTTATATATTTTCAATTATAAACTTGAAAAGAAATTAGAAATGATTCGTAGTTGTATAGTTTCTTTCAATCGCATACACGACACACGCGTACATACACGTTATTTCTAAATATATAAATAATATTGTCAAGTCGTCGTTATAAACGATTAGAAATACTGGCTATTCTGTAGCGAGTTGAATGTTACAGCTGTCCAACGTAATTTGAAATTGATGATTGAACGCGAATGAATAATTGAAGAATCACGACTTATCTGACGTAAACTGATACAAATACGATACCGAAAATAACAGCGTTTCTTCACGAGGATAAAACCGAGTCTCGTTGAAAATTTTACTGATTCTGACCGAAGAAATTATTATTTCTGCCCGCGCGGCCGCCCGCGAGCCTGTTTTTATTAAAATATGCGCGTTCAGTTTTTATTTGTTCCATTATACGATGATCAATGATCAGAGAAAGTGCAGTCCTTACTTTTCCTCTCATGATGTGTCGTTTAGCATATTCTGTCGGACCGAACACTTTCCTAAAAATATTACAAACTGGTGTTGTTCCAGATTTGGAACTTTCGTCTATTTTTTCCCAAACTGTTCGGTCAGAAGCAATTTCGGTATGCTGGTCCTTTAGATCACTCTCACTTTTAGAATTCAATGATAATCTCCTTCTCTTTTGTACTCTACGTTTATTTATAATATTCTCCTTTTCGTTATTGCTGTCTGAAAACTCTTATTCGTCTGTTGTAAATAGGTCATCGTCTCTTTTCATGTTGTCTTCAGTTTCGGAAAGGTAGTTCTGTTCTGAATACTGAAATCTGAATACTCTTCGTCTACGTTGTTTATTTTTTTCTAATAATTTCATGTTTTTGGACATTTTAAATTTTTACAACTTTGGAGAGAATAGTATCCTTATTCGCTATATGGTATTACACGATCTTTCTTTACAAAGTTATATCATTTTATCGACAATTTTTCATTATCACTGGTACAATTATGCTGTTTGCTGTCTTAAAAAATTAACGAAATTAATGTTGAGGAAAAAGTCTCTTTTCTCATAAGTTTATTTGAAAACGTTCTAAACGCCGTAGAAACCATAAATTTCAAATCATGATTAAATACAGTCACGTTTATCTGAAAAAATTATACGACGAGATAGGATAAGGATAATACCATAAATCTCTTGTTTTGCATATTGAAGTACTCTCGACGAGCAAAATGTTAGCAGGATTTGTCGACGAAGCAGTTTCTAAATGGATAAGACGATTACATAAAATCTCTGCACGATAAAAACATCGTTTTGAAGTTCACTTGTTTGGCAGACATGTTTTTGAAGTTGAACAAATTAAATTTACTCGGACGTAACAGACAAAGCTAATACGTTTGCAATTTTATTTATGGAAACAAAATAAAATATATATTTTTTAATAAAGTTGCAAAAAAAAAAGGATTATTATATTCAATCTTCCTAAATATCCATTTTGAGAAACGCGAAGAATGTCCTAATCATTCTAATCTCTCTCTAAAACTGCATCGTTGTAAATGTATAAAATTTACGAGAAATATTACTTTGGTAATATTCCAGTGTCAAATATAATTTAATTCAATTCATTAGCGGGAAAGAAATCCTTCATATGGCACAGTGAATACATCACGAGCAAATGATACAAAATAAATAAGAGAAAAAAAAAACACGACATGTAAAAATAAAAACTGAAAAATGTAATTAAAAAAAAAAAAATTTATGACAAACTAATCCGTGTCAAGACAATCGGTTATGCAGATTGTTTTCCTACCCATTAAATAATTTGTAGAATTAGAAAAATCTATTTACAGAATTGCAAATACTTGCGATTGGATTCGTGAAACGTTAAATATAAATAAATATAAGTATAATATGAACGATACGGGAAAATGTTTCAAACAAAAGTTGTAAATCCTACAGCGTATTAAGGGGATATTTTGGTAATCCGGCTTAAAAAAATCAATTTTTCTTTTTACATTTTCTCGAAAGTATATGCTTTCGAAAATGTTTGTGTAAAAGGATTTGAATTTGTAAAATTAGCCAAATTATAGATGTTTAAAGGAAACGGTGTACTGCTCGCAACGTAAGTACGAATATTTTTGTACAATACAAAACACTTCAAATGTGTTTTTTTCAAAAAATATTTCATTTTATTATTTATATTATTATTTATTTTTTGTATTATTATTATTTTATAATATTTTATTTTCTGTACTGTTCGATTGATTGCAAGTATGAATATTTTTGTACAACGAGTAACAAAAACTTCAAATGTGTTTTTTTCAAAAATATTTCATTTTATAATATTATTATTTATATTATTATTTATTTTTTGTATTATTATTATTTTATAATATTTTATTTTCTGTACTGTTCAATTGATTGTAAGTATGAATATTTTTGTACAACGAGTAACAAAAAATTCAAATGTGTTTTTTTCAAAAAATATTTCATTTTATAATATTATTATTTATATTATTATTATTTTATAAAAGCTTCAAATGTGTTTTTCTCAAATCCATATTATTTAAACTGACTGACGGGATATCTCACGTTATAGTTGACCGATTGACTTGAAATTTGGAGAAGATATTCACCGGATGTACCTTTATCGCATGAACCACGGATTTCAAAATCCGATGTTTTCTTCTATTTTTTTTTACCACCTGAAAGACGAAAGGTACAAGGAAAATCGATATTTTAACTTCAAAATGCTGTCATTTTTTTGAATTTTCGAAATTTCCCTGTTTCCGTGGTTCATGCGGTAGCCACATTTATACCAATTAAGATGCATTTTGGTTTTTTAGTTTCAAATAACCCAATACCAGGTGGACCGGAATCGGCCATTCGAATCCGTTTTTAGCCCTTTGCGGTCGTATATCTGCTCTCAGCCACCACAGCAAGTGAACCACTCTAATCTTATACTGTATTCATCCATGCATCAGTTTACACTTTCTATGAACGAACCTAAATGTCTAAAGACCCTATTCACGAACCAATACGGTGCTCCTATCAATTGGAGATAACGAAACCGAGTCTAAAAGCTGTCACCCCCCATGCAAGACGCCGTGGCAAGTCAGTCGCCTCTTGAGCGTAAAGAAATCGACAAGGTTCGAAGATACTTTGTAGAATTCCAAATAATATTTTACAAATTGTGTTTAACTGTAATTAGGCATTCTCGCTTCTTAAGATATTTCAAAATAATACACCAAAATGGCAAAAAGATAGTTACCGAATAACCTACCAAGCACTAATAAGAAGCAAATTGGACTATGGATCAATAGTATATAATTTAGCCAAACCTAACATAATCAAAATAATAGAACCCATCCAAAACACAGCACTCAGATTAGCCACATGAAGCACACTATTTGAAGCCAAGGAAATGCCCCTCGAACAGAGAAGAAAATTACTAAGCCTAAGATACGCTATAAAAATAGCGTCAACACCGAATAACCCATCATACAACAACACCTTTGCCGACAGACTAATAAACCACCACAACAGAAACTCAAGACTCACCGGCACCATTCCGTACAAGACTAAAAAAAATATCCCAATACAACAGAAATCACTTCAACACCTATTATCGAACGCAACCACGGAAAAATAGCCTCATGGATATTAAAAACGCCAGAAACAAACACCGACCTGGCTATCCAAAAAAAAAAAAAATGAAAAAAATAACATAGAACACAAACAGGATTTCCAGAAACTAAACAACACCTACAAGAACTACCACAAGATATATACAGACGCCTCCAAAACTAAACACGGAATAGGATTCGCAATAGTCACAGAAAACTCCACCAAAAAACAACGACTCTCTAAACACACATTCATTCTGACCGCTGAAGCATACGCGATACTTGAAGCACTACGGCACATCCATGAAAACAAATATCAATCAGCGGTAATCTATACAGATTCGTTGACTACAATAAACCCGACAACAAACATCAATAGCAACAAAAAGAACGAAGTCATACAAATGATCTAGGAAACCTATACCGAACTTACTAATGACCACAAACATAAAATAATCACCTGGATCCCGTCACACCAGGGAATCGAAGGAAACGAACAAGCCGACTTCTTAGCCAAAGAAGCAACAATCGACCAAACAAAAGAAACCAACATCCCAATCCCACACCAAGACCTACCAGCTTCAACGACCAAAGCGGAAAGAGACGAATGGAACAGAATTTGGACTACGACAAATAGAACCAAAATACATGACATAGCACACCATTTCTATCAAAAAATACCAAATAACAATCTAAGCAGAAAAGAAAGGATAGCTATGACCAGGCTTTGAATAGGACACTCCAAGATCACACGCGAATACCTCCTAACTAAAACAGAACCTCCTTTCTGCAACACCTGCAACCTACAAATCACCACCCAGCATCTGCTACATGAATGCAGAAAATACCGAAGCGTAAGAAGTAAATATGGATTAAACGAAAACACCGCTCTAACCTGCCAGAAACGACAAAAAAACGTTATCAACTACCTAAAGGAGACCCAACTACTAGACCAGTTATAAAGAGTCAATTTTCAACACGTCGCTAAGGACCTCGTATTCGATGCGATGCTGAACCTTCATTTAAAAAAAAAAAAAATATAGAATAAACAAAAATTATTTCGAGTTGTAATAATCTGTTATAGACTCTGCATAATTTGCAATTTCTGGTTCTGTTACAGTAATCTTTTTAACAATCTGTCAATTACTTCTGCTTCTATTGGACTAGCACTTCTATTGGGCCGCAAATGAGAAGATTCTTCTTGCCTCTTCGACAACATCTTCTTTAATTCTTTCTGCTTCTTCGCATTGATTGATCCATTCTGTCACTTGTTCGTCAGAAATTGTTCCATACGCTGCACCGTGCGGAGCAGTTTCTAACGAGGAATGTTTCTTCCAGCCCATCTCGTTTCTCGATTAAGGATTTTACCCCAGGAATCGAATATGTTCAAAGAAAGCATAGCGTTCCACGTTTCATTTATTAAGTCTATACAATCCTTTATGTCATAATCGGCATAGAATTCTGACGGTCCGTTTTCATATTGAAAGAAGCGTTGTAACAATCTATGCCGGAATCGTTTTTTTAAATCTTGTAATTACACCTTGCTCCATTGGTTGGATCAGGGAACTGGTATTGGGCGGTAAAAACATGAGTTTGAAATGACCATTGTCCATTTCCTCCTCTGGTAAATTATGGCTACTAAAGTTGTCTACTATCAGTAAAACCTTACCATTATTATTTTCTTCCAATTGCCGCCTCCTAACGTAGGGTTTAAACTCATTGTGGTACCAGAATTGAAAAATTTCGGTATTCATCCAGGCATTCTCGTTGTGAGTGTATTTCACAGGTAAATGATTTATACAGTGCTTTAGCGCTCTAGGTTTCTCATGTTTGTTGATCACAAGTAAGGGTAGCCTGTGGCTTCCGGTTGCGTTTGAACATAACGCTAGTGTAGCTTTATCATATTTAATCTTTTCCTCCGACTCTCTTTTAACTCCTTTTTCATTTGCACCCGTCAGTACCTGCTTGGGGAGCATCCTCCAAAATAAACTTGTTTCGTCCATGTGATGCAGATTATCATCACCGATTTCAAATTCTTCCTGTATTTGCAAATATTGTTGTATAAATGGTTTCGTCCGTATCGTCTCTCTCACTGTAGATATTTGCACGGGTTGGATTATAATTTTTTTTTGAACCGCCAAAGTCAGCCTCTACATGGTGTGAAACAGAATGGGTCGCCATTTTCCTCGTGCATTGCTTTCACCTTTTTCATCAATATTTTGAATGTAGATGATTTTGCACATTAGTATAATGTTTTGAAGCGAACGATAAGACAAATTCGACAAAATGCTTCGTTAATACGATAATTTACAGAGGGAGAGTTTAAACTGCAAAAAGAAAAAAAGAATGCGTTCATCTATTTCTGCCGAGTTAGAAAGAGAATTGTATTTATGGGTATTATGGGTGGTATTGTATTTATTGTATAATAATAATTAATAATTAAATAATAATAATAATGAATAATGAATAATAATTAACAGACACAAGAACAAAATAATTATTTGAAAATAAAAATCAGTTGATAGTTGTTAAGAGAGAAAGAAGTAAACTATACTGAAAGATATTGTTTGCCATTCGGAAGGATTTTCACGAAAGATAATATTCCAGAGTGCACGTGGACAAAACATTTTCTCGTTCACGGTTCCTGCAGAAAGAGACATGAGTGACAACGGTTCAAAGGTGGCGTATTTATATAAATTTAATTTTATAATTCATTTTAATATTAATAGTTCTATACTTAAAATTTAATACTATGTCTGAAAAGAAAATAAATTGTAAATTTATTTATAAAGATTTTAATTTTTTTAATATTATTATAAATTAAAATTTATACATATAATATTTTTTTAATTTTGAAGATTAATAGTTTATTCGACTTAAAATTTTTAATAATATTAATTAATATTAAATTTCTTTAAATTTGCAATTTAATGTTTTAAACTATAATTAAAATTATTAATAAAATTAAATATAATAAATAGAAATAAAAATATAATTATAAAAGTGAAATTATTGTAAGTAAATTTATCTTTTTATTAATTTATAAATAAATATAAATGTTACATATGAAAATTGTTTTGAAATAATTAAATATTTTCATAATAATCTAAATAATAGATATAATAAATATAAATATGATTGATGAAAATTTATTAAATTTAATTATTTCATATAAAAAATTCCATTTCAATATAAATCTAAATAGTAATGGTTCTCGCCGTTCTTTCGAGGAAAACTCTAGCCCGGTTTTCGGGTGAAATACTTGGATACTTGTGGGTAAAAAGCGGCCTGTCTGGGGCCGGGCACAAAAAAAAAAAAAAGTGTGGCCTGCACGAGACCCGATACTCACTGGCAGCTTGCCTGCCTTGCTCCACTCTAGAGTATCCTTCGTACAATCTTCGTTATCTCGTATATCGTACCGCGTGCCTTTGCACCGGCCAGCAGGCACATCTGCCGCAGCCGAAGAAAAAGGAAATTGCTGGCAACGAGGCCCGTGGTCCGTGAAGAATGGGCCCTGTGTTCTCTTGGACCGGTGCGCGTGTATGCTATACACCTAACACCTGCTCCTCTCTCTTTCTCTCTCTCTCTTCCTATCTCTGTCTTTCTCCTTTCTTTGTTGATTACCTCATGCCATACGCGTTGATTGCGAATCAGGGAGTGAAACAGAAATAATAAAGAAATGACGAAGCCAGGGCTTGTGCTGCTCGTCCATTCGACCCTTCGGTTACCGGTTATTTGATCCTTGCGTGCCTCATGATGAACGTTGATTTATTTGAAATTTCCGGCAACTGACACATCACGTCAATGGAATCAATATTTTTCGATATTGGCTGTGTGTTTGGTTATCGTTTTTGCAAACGCGTTGCATTTGACGTTTAGGATCATTCAAGTTGTCAAAATTATGAGTTTGAAACTACTTTGAGGGAAAAATTTTTGCCGATTTCAACGTCCTCGAGATATACAGGGTGTCCATAAAGTCCAATTTACAATTTCAAAAATTTATTACGGAGGCAAATGAAAAGACAGATAAGTGGAAATTATTACAAAATAAGACGTGTATATTCAAGTTTTTTTTTTTTTTTTTTGCTTCATTTACCTTGTATTATTTGGAATTACAAAACAAATGATCCTCTGGTTTAGATTTGTCCCTTACCTTTATTCGATACACGATATCTTTAACATAACCCCGTGTGAGTGTCCATAAAGTCTTTTTTTATTCTCTTTAAATGGATTTCCAAACTACCTTTACTTTGTACTAGAAATATTTAAAAAAGAGATTGGTTTATTTATTAAAGATTTATTAAAGGAATATAGTGTATTCGTTATGTATTTGTTATGTACTCTTCATTTAGTATTAAACTTTCAGGCTATTGATAATTTTAAACACCCAAAGGATCCAAGAATTAAATATCTAAACTAATCTTGGTAACTTTAAGCACTCAGAAAGAATTAAACAAATAATTTAAATCAAAACAATTTAAAAAATTAAATATCTTAAACTAATCGCAAACTTTCACACATGATACCACGAGATAAAATATGTTTAACCTCTTGTGCTGGTGTTGGATGATCAACCCGGACAATATTGAATCTATGCAAATACTGACAATGAGTTAGCAACAGTCCACATAAAATGTTAATATTATTAATACTATCAGTCTATTACTCTATTTTAATATTATTAAATTTATATGGATGGAAATTTATATTAAATTTATGTGGACTGTGAATAGCTAGGGCAAGATCCAATAGTTGGTCATCTATGCTCTTTCCCCTTCCACTTGACGATGATAACCAAATCTATATAAGGACATGCTTTAGAGACATTCGATAGCATAAAACATTTTAAATCATTATAGAGACATTCTCATATCATTAAGAGCATAAAACATTCTAAATCATTCTATATCAAGAGCATTAAACATTGTAAATCATTCTATATCATTCTATTTCGTACACGACCACGACTGTAAGGGAATAAACTCTTCTAAATTATATAAGCGTGTTGACTCTATTACAGTGGAATCTAACACTGGAATGACGTGCTATGCACGTCGAGAATTTCTTGCCCCAAAATTGCAATATTTTTTCAGTTTTAATTATACTTAAGTAAAACAAAATAAGCAAAACAAATAAAAAAAAAAATTACTTCGCAATAATTTTTATCCAACGATAAATCGTACCATTGCCGACGAGTTCGAAAAGAAAGCGACGAATTCTTGTATACGGTTTGGTCACTCGTTATGGTCCGCAATCAGTTGCCAGCGCAAGAGGTTAAATTAACCTATAAAGACTACAAAAGAAAAATACAACAGTTAGAAGAAAATCCGTTAAATTTACAATTACGGGCGGGATATTAATCGAAGAAATATTCCAAACCATAACACCGACATAAAAGTGAGTTTCTCCGCGAGTGGGAAGACAATACATCATCGATTTCTCAGACCTTCTTCTGTGGCCGAGAGCACGAGCACGAGCACGAACACAGCAATCCTACATTTATTTGGGTCGTGGACACCGGCAAATTATCTCCTCGATCCTTCCGCTCTTACGACGTCTCTGACCCCCATTCCTTCTTCGTTATCAGTCTTTATCACGTATTTACAATCGTTTTGCACTTTACTCGTGCATTATTTCTAAGCAATGCTCGCCAAGTTTTACGAAACTGTCGTGCAGACGACAATATACGTGCTGAAATCATTGTTGCCACCTAAAGAGCTTCTCACATAATGGTTTCAATGGTAACCGATGATTTAATCCTTTTGTATCTTAATGAGATCGCGTTTTATTATCTTAATAGATTTCTTAAAGATTTAATTATATTGTGCAACAATACCTTAATATATTTTGATGTGGTATTGTAGTTATTATTTTATATTGTTTTAATTTAATTTGTTCTTTTTATTTAAACTATCGGAAAAAAATATAGAACTTTCTAAAACATTTAAAATTAACTCATTTGTAGAATTATTAAAGTTGTCAATACTTAAATAATATTATATATATTCTTTTTTATGCAAAGTATTTACATGTGACTAATTTGAATAAAAATTACATTACATTACATTTCGTTATTTGAATTGTTTTGTTCGAAATCTAAAACTAAAGAACCAATACCAGTATAATTACGTTAACGTCAGAATTGGCAAAATAGTTAAAATAACCAATCTACAATTTTTTATGTGATCAATAAATGAAACAATGAATATAAAATCATTTTATAATACAATATTGCATAATGTTTTACACAATTTCGTCTTGATTCGATGATTTAGAAATCAGTTATACATTTTAAGTGTCTTTTCATAGATAATAAATTTCCAAAGTGAATTTTTTCAAGGTCAATTATTCGACATGTAAACGCATTAACGTAATGTTACATAGCAATATTAATAATATAAATTTAATAATATTAAAATAGATTAATAGACTAACAGTATTAACAATATTAACATTTATTAAGAAAAAATAAACGGAGAAACTAATGTTAGAACTTTGAATTTTATAGAGTTGACTAACAATTCAAACAAAAATAGCAGATAATCTTCTGTTTCTCACAAACTCAGACTACATTGAATATTCTATTTTATTCGTTTCATTCTATCCGCGGAATATATTTTTAAACGAGTTATTTATGAACTTGGAATTAATTGTCAATTATCTGGTGGCTCGACAGATTTTGGGAAATGTCTGGAGACGTGGCGCAGGGATCGCCGCGTAAGGAAAGGCAGGAAGATAAGACGGATCCGGGCGCTAGCAGGCACGGGAACTTCATGAATTATTACCAATTCCATCCTGCGGAAGAGCGCGTGCGACAACTTCCGTGTGGCGTGTGGCGGTCGGCCCATCCGGACCGGAAATACGTAGGCCTAGACGTCGGTTGTAACGCGGGGGTAAGACTGAAACAGCTGTCAGACGAAATGGGACGAGTCGACCGTGATCCGAAATTACAAACGACAACCGTCTAAATTTAGCCGGCGTGTCCCTTTTTGAAAACCGTTCGGAACACGGTTCCTCCCGGAAATTCCTAATTTAGAGAAACAGACATCTCCTTTTATTAGTAACATAATTAAATTATCTCACAATGGTCGTTTATCAAAGATTTTTAACGATTAATATCATAACTAATTGATGCTATTTAAAGTATAATTGTCGAGTTCAAATAGGAAATTATTTCATTAAAAAAAAAGATCATTTATTACATTTTAAACTCCTCATCTCTAAACCGTCATTATTTGTTTTTTTTTTTTTATAACAGTTCGACGTAATGATAAAAAAATTAGTGAGAAAGTGAATGGTTACAACTTACAAACTTTATTAACAATAAACGGATCAAATTTCTACTATTCAACTGCATGTAAAACAAATCCTGTTTGTATTATGATTTTGTTTTCTCTAATTTTTATTCAACGTTACGATCATTTTTATTTTGAATTTGTTACAATTATGTTCTAAAACTATAAATGCTTAGACGTATCTTTTCAAGAAGGTGATAGGTATAATAATAATAATTAAAAAGTTAAAAATGAATATTATTTGAAACTGTGGCAGCATTATTTTATGAATATAATATAATATAATATATAATATATTTATTATTTATTATATAATATATAATATTATGTTATAATAGAACATATAATATATTTTATCAGAATGTCGAAAATATGTCATATGTTGTACATTAGAAAATAGAAAAAGTTATATTTGGAATATCCATATGATGTAGTATTTTATAAAAAATGTGTCAATTTGACACAAGGAACAAACGAGGATTAACAGAAGTTATTAATGTTCAATTTGATCTGTAAAATTTTGGTTGAATTATTCAATATTATCATTAAATTAATTTTTCCATTAATTTACTGAAAATATTCGCTAAACAAAAAAAAAAAAGAGAAATTAGAAAAAGAGTAAAGAAAATCGATACATAAATAAATTCATAGATTTTTTTAGTTATTAAAAGACAACTTTATTTATTCATTAGTTATTCATTATCCTTGATTTTGGATATCGAAACTCTTATCAATTGAACAGAAGAGTTGAATTTTATTATTTGTATTAACTTTATCAAATGTCTGCCATTGACAATTTTAATAATTAATATCTATGATCAAAGTTTGAAAGTCATACCTACTATTTTTATCGTGACATTCGTAATAATAATTATTATTAACTATGTGCAATTTAATTAGTCAATGCATTTTGAAACATTGATAATTATTTAATTATTATTTTAACTGTTCCGTGAAAAAGAATGAATTTACATCTACGGTTGCATAAATAGTCCTTTCATTTAATTACAGCATACATATTATTTTTAATAATTCGACACTATGTTTTTCTATAATTTTTATATAATCGATCACCAATTTCAATACATATTCAACAAAAAAATTGTCCCTTGAATAAAAAAATTTACATCAAAATAAAAATTATCATTGTATTGTATAGCAAATACCAATATTATAGCAATACTAGTAACAAGGAGTCGTTATCGCGTGTTATAAAATAACAAACATTCAATGAAGACAATTCCATTTTTTTTTTTTTTTTCTTTTACAAATCTCATTAAAAATCAAATATTCAAGGAAATTCAATTAATCTAATTGAAAGAATTCTCCGAAATGTAAAAGAAGTTTCTTTTTTGACCAGAAAAAAACGCGTAAAAATCACAAATGGTGTTACTGATTTCAGGATTTAACATACGTGTTGTACGACTTCCTCGAGAACACCTTATCGGTCGATCGAGGTCTACCCAAGGAGATCTGTTTGCTCGGCATAGACCTCGATCCGATCCTAATCGAGCGGGCACGGGAACGCAATCCACGGCCGGATCGTATTATTTTTGAATGCCTCGATTTCTTGGCGGAAGATTGTAATCGAACACTGGACGAATATCTTCGTCGATTGGAAAGGGCACGCTTCGACGTCGTGTTTTGTTTTTCAATTACCATGTGGATCCACTTGAATCACGGAGACGAAGGGCTGACAGAATTTTTGCGGAAAGCTTGTTCGATCACGGACATGATCGTGATCGAACCGCAACATTGGAAATGTTACAGAAACGCGTCGAGAAGGCTCCGACGATCGAAAGGGGAAGACTTTCCATTATTGCAAACGTTGAGGCTCACTGGCGATCCAGCGGCGCACATTGAACGCATATTGACTGAATCTTGCAATTTTCGAAGAATCACGGTTACCGAGAACAACGAGTGGAAACGGAGACTATTAATTTATGCGAGAACGTGAGCCATCACTCTCACTCCAGAGATTGATGGGATTCCGTGCTGTATGTTAATCGACATCAATAAGTGAACGAAGATCTTTTTGTGCGAGCATATTTGATTTATACGATTGTCGAAATAATTTTTGGTAACTTAAACCTATCACGACCGGTCAAATTGACCGTTTTCAAACTTTCGTACAATTTTCACATATTTAAACATTGTCACATCGCTATCAATTTTTTACGACTTTTCCAAAAATATACGTACGTTGTATTTTTCAATATTTGCTACTTGTTTTATTTTATTTTTTTCTTCTGGGAAATATATGTATGCAGCTTGCCTTATCTAGAGCGACCGGTCGAGAAAATATAATATAATAAGTAAATATGTGATATTTACATATTATATTTTTATAATTTTTATATTGTGACGAATTATTATGATATTATATTTTTATATTTGTCGTATCATGACGAAAGTATGATGTTACATGTGAATGGTTTGGAACAACGTTTCATCGAGACAGATGTACACAAATTGCAGAGTTGGGTGCAAAACAGTACAATTTTATAACTACAGGAAAGAGCATCAAAGTATATAATTTCTAAAATGTTTCCTTTGCATCTCATGTTACAAGTGCTAATTTGAAAAAAAGGAAAAGTAAACCAGCAATACCTTGACGTAAATTTTGTATTTTATTTCGTATATAGTGCATTATTCTGTAGCAAATATTGATCCTAAAATGTCAAGGCATTCCAAAAATGTGAAGTTATTAGAAAAAATAAACAACATAGATGAAGAGTATTCAGATTTCAGTATCCAGAACAGGACCTTTCCGAAACTGAAGACAACATGAAAAGAGACGATGATCTATTTACAACAGACGAATAAGAGTTTTCAGACAGCAATAACGAAAAGGAGAATATTATAAATAAACGTAGAGTACAAAAGAGAAGGAGATTATCATTGAATTCTAAAAGTGAGAGTGATCTAAAGGACCAGCATACCGAAATTGCTTCTGACCGAACAGTTTGGGAAAAAATAGACGAAAGTTCCAAACCTGGAACAACACCAGTTTGTAATATTTTTAGGAAAGTGTTCGGTCCGACAGAATATGCTAAACGACACATCATGAGAGGAAAAGTAAGGACTGCACTTTCTCTGATCATTGATCATCGTATAATGGAACAAATAAAAACTGAACGCGCATATTTTAATAAAAACAGGCTCGCGGGCGGCCGCGCGGGCAGAAATAATAATTTCTTCGGTCAGAATCAGTAAAATTTTCAACAAGACTCGGTTTTATCCTCGTGAAGAAACGCTGTTATTTTCGGTATCGTATTTGTATCAGTTTACGTCAGATAAGTCGTGATTCTTCAATTATTAACATTCGCGTTCAATCATCAATTTCAAGTTACGTTGGACAAGCTGTCCACAGCTGTAACATTCAACTCGCTACAGAATAGCCAGTATTTCTAATCGTTTATAACGACGACTTGACAATATTATTTATATATTTAGAAATAACGTGTATGTACGCGT
>NW_025110025.1:409284-410527 GCF_011392965.1 Frieseomelitta varia | reverse complement strand
GAAAATATATGTACATATATATGTATATATATAATGTTTATATATATATATATATATATATATATATATATATATATATATGTATATGTATTATACTTGTTGGAGTCGACCGTGTAATAATAAGTACAAGTAGTGTATATACGTAGTAATCTGCTTTTTTTTTTCTTTCGCATGCGGAGGTAGTGTTTAATCGAAATTCTCGAATGTTCTCTTAACTTTGCACTTTGTTCTTGCCTCTGTTTCAGAGTCCCCCCTCCCTGGAATCTCTCTTCTTTTTCTCCCTATTTCCTCTCCTTATCCCTGTCTCGATTGCTCATGTACACGCTATGCCAATAATATGTAAGGTAACGTTAGGTGTTATGCAATTAGTGTCATTTAAATCGCAGCATGCAATGCACGGATAAATTTCCTGTATTACGTTAGCCTAGAGACCTATGAGTAAATCGCCGAGACGCGTCTCGGCGTTCTTTTTTTTTCTTTTTTCTTTTTTTTTTTCTTCATTTTCGCTTTTCGGCCTTCAATTTCGTTCAAACGGAAACAAGTACAATTACAAATGGACCATCAGTTCCAGAAGGATCGTTCGATCGACCAGCGTACGACACGCAATCGCGACTTCGATCTTTCGCTTGAGATCATTATCGTAAATGTAGCATGTCGTGCTACCAGCCGTTCTCTTAGAATTAATTGTAATTCGCTCGCCAGTCACGCTGACGAGTAATCGCCAGGCAACCTATACTGTGTTTATGACGGTGTGCAATGACGCGTTGAACCATTCTCAGACAAACTAACACTGCTTCGTCTCCCCCTTTTCTTCATTCGTTTCTTTCTTTTCGCATACGTGTCTTATTTTACAGTAGAACTTAATTTATTGGAACGTAGTAGGTTCAATTAGCGGTGAATTAGGAATCGGTCAAAACTTGACGTTATTTGAACTTCACGGTCGTAAACTTTTACTACTTTGAACAAGAAATCGCGGATAGCTGGTAATTTCTATTATTATTATTATTATTATTATTTTTTTTTGTTTACTTTTTATCGTTTAAGTTGTATTAAGTACATGTCAACGGTTTGTCTCTCGAAAGGAGTTCGGATAAATGGAGTTCTACTGTATAATAGCTCGCTTTCTGTCCCTGTACCCGCCGTTGTCACATATCTCGCTAACTACAAGCTGACAACTCGGTCCCTTTGTTCGTGAAATTCCTTAAAAATCTAGAAAGGTGCTCGTGAAAACAAATAAAAAAAA
>NW_025110025.1:393243-409274 GCF_011392965.1 Frieseomelitta varia | reverse complement strand
AAAAAAAAAAAAAAAAAAAAAAAAAAAAAAAGGGAGGGGGAGAAAGCCCCCGAAGTATCCGAGCACCTCGACGTGAGTATCCACGCGCCGCAGTTCTTCTTCTTCGGTCGAGTAAATGTGAAAGAGTGTCTCGCGCCCGGTCCGGATATACCCCGAAGCAAAGAAGGGATCCGTGACAACGGCGCGTCGAGATCCGTTCGAAAAAATAAAAAAAAAAAAAAAATGGCGAGATACATCGTTCGCGCCGTTTCCAAGAAAATTACGATCGCACACGTTGTGCGGGACGATAAGAAAAAACGACGGATTTCGAGAGAAATCGTTGTTTCCCGCGTTGACAATTGGCTGATTGGACAACATGGATGTTCGATCGCGATGGAAAGTTGCGACCGACAGGCGGAGACAGAAATGAGTAGGGGAAGAAGAGACGAGACGAGGGTGTGTGACGACGGTGACGATGAACGCGGGTGAACAACGTGCTTCCATGGTTGGATTACTCCGTAATCGGCGGCTTCCGATCCGAGTGACAATCGTGACGATCACGCGTGACCCAGAATCTCGGACCGGCTCACTGTATGAAGCCCGTTCCGGGCAGTCAGCCTCGGAATACCCGAACATCAAATCTCCCATGCGGTGCTTGCTAATTTAAACGCCGGTGTGATTGAATATGTACGAAACGTTGCTCTCCTGGTGCACCGGCGGCCCGTGGAACGTTCGCCTGGTCGACGAGTTGTTGTTGTTGTTGTTGACGTAGTACGATGACTTCCTCATGCTGGTCGACGATGACATCATGGCCACCGTCTCGTAGTACCTGATCTTGCCGCAGCAGCGTCCGCTCTTGAGGATCGCGACGAAGCCACGACGGTATTTCTTGTTGAAGAAAGCGTACAGGATCGGGTTGATGCAGGAGTTACTGGCGCCGAGCCATTGGGCGATCGGCGTGGCCATCGGCAGGATCTCGTCCTCCCTCTCGGCTACGCCACCACCGAGTTTGATCACCGTGAAGATCACGTAGAGAGGCAGCCACGACAGCACGAACAGGATCACGACGACCACCAGCATCTTCACCACCTTCACCTTCGACTTCTGCTGTATCCTCTCCATCTGGGCGTCCTTCGTGTCGGACGGGATGTGCCGTCGCCATACTTTGATCCAGATCAGAATGTAGCAGAGTGAGATCAGTATCGTGGGGAGGACGTAGCACAACGTTAGATTGCCGATCAGGAAGAAGAGGGTGCCGTCCTCGGGGTGCGGCCACACCTCCAGGCAGAGCCTCAGGTTCGGATCGTCGTCGTAAATCGCCACCAGATCGAAGAAAAGCAGCCACGGCGATGTGGTCGTCAGGGCGATAAACCAGATCACCACGATCATCATGCGAGCCCGCCTCTTTGTTATTTGACACTTCAGCGGCCACCAGATAGCCAGAAACCTGTGGGTCGACGAATCAATATTAGTAATTGCTCGGAATTTTTTTCTTTCTTTTTTTTTTTCTTGAACGTATTATTACAAATAATATTGTAATTCAATTTTGTACATTTGAAAGCTCTTTAACTCAGAACGAGAATCGGTATACTTTGAGTAGGTTATTTGACAGCTACTTGTTTTGTAAGTATCTTAATTTTCTTTTAATTGTCAATTAATTTTCATTTTCGATTCTATACAAAACGCCTATTCCAAGTAGAACAAATAACAAACCACAAAGTAAATAGTTCGTTTAAATAAAAATCACCTGCAATCCCAAGATGAACTTTAACTTATTGGATATTACATTTCAATTTATTATTGTCGATCGCGATATACACACGTTTGTACATACACACGTACACACGTACGTGCATTTCAAACTTTGTCAATGAAAACTTGCAAGATCGTACGTACTGAAACCACTGCACGAAACTCTTCTAATCAATCGTTTCAACGTTTCCATAAAATTAAATCTCAAATTGGCCACGTTTCTCAAACATGTAGTTTTTTTTTTTTTTCTGTATTTAACCAACGAGACACACTGCACGAAGAAAGCGTTAAAATTTCCTTGCGTACTCGAGCACGAGCGAGTACCATTGTTTATCAATCACGAAGTGATCGTGATTTTACGACGCTGCGACACAAGGTTACGTCCACATGGACGTGGGATTGTGTGGCACGAAACGTAACCGTTCGGTTTTTTTTCGTGCCTTCATTATGGAAATCTATGTTCTACCGTCAGTTTCGAAAGATACTCGGCTCCGTCACGCTTGGACGGGCGCGGCTGCTGCGTAAGAATGTATATGTATAGCAAAGTGATTTTTACACGACGCAATGGCAATTCAACATTCCCGTATCGCGGTCTGCGAAACGAGCCTTGCCTAGATAAGGTGTCGTTCGCTAAGAATTTATTAAGCAACCTCGTTCGATGCCTTTAAATCCGACAGAGAATTTCACCCCTAGCTTCGTGCTTCGTGGTTCCTTTTTTTTTTTTACAGTTGATTGTTGCGATCTTCCATGATTACGCACCTGTCATTTTCAGGAATTAGTTCTGTACTGAATCGTTTCAATATTTTTCTTTTTATTTGCAGAATTGATAAAATTGAAAACTTTTGTATCTATGCGCGTATGATATTATAAAGCCTCAGCTGTATTATCTGAAATAATAGAGTGGCACGACTGTCCGATTAAAGAAATTTTCGAACAGTATATACTATACTTATACTATAAATTTCAAGGAATAATGCAATGATAGTCACAAAGAGTAAGATACAATATAAAATTAAGTATTTTTTTAACTTGAGTATTTTAATATAAAGTATTATAGTTTAATTAAGTATTTTACAACATAGAATGGAGTATTTTTTTAATTACACTCGCTGCGAGATCATATAAACTTTAATATAAATAAATGATATACAAATAGTTTTGATAACTTTTTAATATATATAATGATAGTAAATCAATTCTAGACACTCTTTCTCGGTTTATCGGGTTTCCTCCTGACAAAAAGTATTGAAAAAAGATATACAGGGTGGAATAACACGTAGGGGATGATCCTTCACAGAAAAGAAAGAAAAAAAAAAAGTAGGAGAGAAATATAGAATAAAACTTTTTGACTTGTAGTATTTCGTTCTCGAGATTCATCAACTCGACTTGAAGTTAATTAATTTTAAACACGATAGAAAAGAGCAGTTACGTTCTCAATTTTCGAAAAAAAAAAATGTAAAAAATACAGGACAATGTTCACAGATTATAATGCTGGTTTCAAATTTTGATACACACGTGCTTGTAGTTGTGTGTACTTTGACGTTCGAGTAGATTGAATCTCTTAAAAGTAGTAATCAGGCTCTAAAAGTTCGCTCGAGCGCATTATTATAAGCTTATTAAAGTTATAAACTAAACAGAAAGCCATTAACGTTATTACTACCCCACAAACATTACGTCTAATTATTTCTATTCTTTGTCGAGAACAAATTACATAATCGAATAAATATTATTTTGTATGAAAATTAATCATTTCTTATTTCTCATATGCAGTAGGTATAGAACAAATATGTTTATCAGATTAGAACCGTGTTTCACTTCTTGATTTTATTTAAATACAGTACTAAATATAATATTAGTATATTGACTTAAAATGTATGTTATATATTATATTATTTTAGTATATTTACTTAAAATATGTTAGAATAAATATGTTTATCAGATTAGAACCGTGTTTCACTTCTTGATTTTATTTAAATACAGTACTAAATATAATATTAGCATATTGACTTAAAATATATGTTATATATTTATTTTATTTAACATATCTTATTTAAATAGTTATAAGTACTTGTTATAGTACTTGTAAAAGTTTCAGATGTACTTTCGATACATTTTGTTTTTTTAAGTATTTATGAGGGATTCGAGAAACATTTGGTTCTTTCACTGGATATTATTACGAAAAATTAGTTAACGAAATACCTAATTTATCAATTACAAATCTATCAATAAAGAAAGTGTAAGTCTGAGTTAATTTTACTTGAAATCTAACATCGTTTCTTCGTTTAATAATGTTTAATAATTACATATAGTAAAAACGTGAAACGTTAGATATTAAAATTTATAAAAGAAAATCACTTCTCAATTTTTTTGCACAATAAACGACAGTTCGATAAAATGTTCATTTTCCATTGTCTAAGGTCGCCGAATTTCCCGCCTGGCGAGTGTACAAATAGTTATTCACCTCGTCGCAAAAGTCCAGCGCGCTCTCAAAATTTCACGCGAGCATATCCACAGAAGCTTCTCTCCCCTATACAAATCTACACCATCCTCGCGGAGCGCTCGTTACAGGAGCAGCGCGCCCAAAGTCGGCAAACTACGGACCAGTCCGGGGTGCACCCAGTTCGGGGTGCAAAGGGAGTCTTTTCACAGCAAAGGAAGCGGCAGAGTGATCAAAGAAGTCTCGGCGAAGACGTTTTTTCCTTGTCCCCGTTAATTGAACGGTGCTCGCTCATCCTTGCACGCCTCTGTTCAACTCGAGAGCACGTTCCGAACAACGATCTAGAAACGTCCATTAGCGGATATGGGCTTGCGCCGTCACTTTGGGCGAAGAGACTCCGAGATACGAAGGACCTTCCGTTCGATTTTAATCAGAAAAGGTTCGCGCCGCGCGGATATCACGCGTCCTTCGATTAAACGAACGCGACCGTTCGTCGTTGTCGGCGTCGAGGAGTCCTTCTATAAATCAGCGTCCAGCCGATACCGATCTACGTTGGTGGCGTTCCCATCGGCTCGGTTACTTCCGGCTCTCCCTCTGCTCTCCCTCCTCCACCCCCCTCCCCCCCCTGTCTTGCATATTTCTAACGCAGAGAAACCGGCTAACCGGCTAATCTCCGGATCTCCGCGAAGAAGGGTAAGACGAGAAAAATCGCTCGATTCGCGGATACGGATTAACGGGGAACGATCAAGGCTACAGAGGAGGCGCGCGGGAGTGCAGAGTGGGATCGAACAATGAAGATGACACAGCTTTCGGCACGTGTATATAAAGAGTTCGATTTCCGTAGAGCTAACAGTAGTATCGATTCGCGTACCCTTCGTGTTTGCCAACGGAAAAGCCGATAAAACGTTTAACATGTTCAAGCTGGCAAGTATATCCATCATACTATATCCTATATGCTCTTATTTACTACACGTACGGGTGGGGGTGAGGTGGCAAGGGACGGTTTGAATGTTTGTCACGGTGAAGGATACTCGTTACTTAATTGTGGGATTTTTGTTAAAATATGGCGGAGATGGTGGCTCGAAACAAAATTTTTTTAAGCTCTTTGCACGACTAACTCTCAATTGTACAACTGTGTCAAGTAGAAGTTCGATATTTAACAAGATAGGGTACTTTTTGGAGTATCGACTAGAACTAAATATAAAACTTGCGTTAGACAAATTAAATGCATGGTACGATAAAGAGTATAACTTTTCATTCATTTATTTTACGAGGAGTCGTTCAAATCCAAAAAAAGAAAAAAATATATATCGTTGTGAATCTATGAAATTTCTATAAGAAAAATTGTGAATTAAATGCTCCGTCGACTTTGATAGGTTTAGAGTTAATTTTGGAAAATATATTTATCGGATAAAATACAGAATAGGAATTAAAATGATATTCCGAAATTAATTAGAGTACAGACAATCAGGATCGATAATCGATTTTGATATTTTCTGACGAATGATAAAGTCTTATAACAATGTAATGTAGTAAAACAGTAAAATAGTGATTCAACTCAAATACTGTATCTCGTTAAAATTATTTAATTACTTTTGACGTCGATCTTGATAATTACACTAACTTCCAATATACACTTGTAATCATAATATAAAAATAATAAATTACAGACAATAATTTTTCTATTGGAATAGTTTAAACTCCTTCTTAATGCGAGAAATGGCGAAATAAGTCGATAGTTACAATTGTCCTTAAATTTGCTGTCAATTTAAATAATTTTTATTCAATATAGCATTCGAAATTTCGTGTGAAAACTTATTATTAACCACAGACTTGTTGAAAACCAGTCTGTGGTTAAGTATTTGTTGAGACAAGTGATGAGGAAGAAGATACGAGGAAGCAAGTGAAAGTGGATCGTCTAGGATCAGACACGAGCTCGGCCAATGCACATTATTACCAGCAATACGCATTTATATCTATCACTTGCAATCTCGCTGCAATGATAAATTTAATACCTGGTCGTCGATAGTAACAATATTATCTATTTTTCCTTTCGAGAGACTAACTCGTTTAAAAATCCATTTCGTTGTACTGTAGTTGATAAATTAGTTAATTACCGCCATCTTACTTTGCTTTTACAGACGAGATTGACAGTTTTATGTATATATTCCACGTTAAATACAGTTCACTTACTCGAGTAAATCAGAGTTTCTTTACTTAGTTGCATGGCGAACATTAAGGATGTAAATAACAGTCCATTTTAGTGCAATTACTTCTATAAATTTTGTAACTTGATCATTATTAATAATCGACATATATACGTGCGATATTTGAAAACTGTCAGTTTTAAATGGATCGTAGATCCTTCAGTCAGATATAGGAATGGAATTATTTCTGCTTGAAACTCGTTTCAATTTACACGAGTGATTTGAATAATTTAAAATTGATTCACAATCAAAAGTTGCCTATGTAAACGCAGCTCAAGTCGCACGAGTACATAAATTATTGAGTGACACATATTTGCAAAGCTATAAGTATATTCGAACATTAATTTATACATAGAATAATTTATTTCCATATACTCCTGTAATAATTCAAATAATGAACATTTATTTCATAAAATTTAGAATTTCCTTTATTAGATTTATTTCGTTTAAACTTTCGGATAGAATTTTTCTTTAAAATTCTTTTTTTTTTTAAATTTCTTCCTGTATTAGCAGATGTAAATAAATCTCTGGCGGATAGATGCAAAGAAGCATAAGTGAGCATCGTTACCTTCGTAAACATAATACAATTAAGTTTAATTAAATTTAGCACAATTAAAAATAAAATTAAACGTGTGAATTTTACATAAAAAAGTTCATAACTTACGTCACTCGTGACATTCATTCCACTTACTTGAAAAAGAATGTTGTATATTCATTTAACCAAAATTCGATCATTTTGCCAACCCCATCGGCAATACTCTTCAATAAAGAAATAGTTTGGCCATAATTTTGCAGTTACATTCAATTGATTTCAGAAAATCCCATTTTCATCGTAATCAGTGCAATTTAACTTTTAATAGCGATCTCAACGTAAATGTGTCTCGTAAATGTCTCTATGTGAAATGAAAGTGTCACAAATTATCAATGAAATCGAAATGTTACGAATAACGTTTCCGACTACTGATAGAGATAAGTAATAATAGAGAAGGACTATTATTACAAGAGAGGAATGTTACTCTCTAGACGGCAGAGAGCAGAGAAAGGAAAATAACACGTTTCTCTTATCCATACAGATCCTTTTGTTGGCCGTGGCCATTTTGGCAGTTTACGCAGCGCCGGCTCCAGTGCCACCAGTGATCTCATCCCCGCTGGTCTACTCGCACCCCTACGTGAAGGTGTTGCCTCTCCATACTGCAACTTTGCCATTGTCTTACGCTCATAGCTACAAATGGTACCACCCAGGATACTACTTCTACTGATAATGAAACGAGCCCAGCCTCTCCAGCTATGGAACCGTTCTTAATAATCTCGAAACAAACTAAAACAAGGGCGTCGATCGCGCGACGAATGCGATTTTTATATGCAATTTGAAATAAACCACTGTACTCTAAAGTAAAATATGAGATAGCTGTAACAACTTGTGACCAATTGCACGTGATCCCCTTAGCCGGCTAATTTCGACGTCGAAACTCGACTTGCATCGGCTGTAAAATCCGCGATACGGTCGACAATCACCGTACGACTCGAGTTTCGAGCGTATCGCGAACGACGAAAACGATGGGAGGAGGACGGCACGAAGCTCGATAGTGTTTACCAGACTCTAGTAAGACGAAGGGTGGAAAATTCAAAAGGAGAAACCAAGGGGGAGTTTACGATGGTCGTAAAACGGTCGGAAGATTCATGCAGGAACGTTTGCGAAAGCCGTGGTACGATCGAGCTGCTGAAGTTTACGCGGTCGTCTGCACGTTACGACGGCGTTCGTCTGCGATTGTGAACGTGAACATCCTTACACGTGTCTTCTCTCCGGGGATGTATGTTCGCCGGAGAGAAGGAGGTAAACGCTCGCGATCGTTGACAAATTGTCACCGACTGCGACCCCTTAGTCTCGACGACTCTTTCCTCTTGGTCCAAGAGAAATTGGAAAATCGCGCGCGAGACGGGCGAGAACGTAGGATGGCGCGAGGCTGGGGTGAAAGGTACGAATCGTGTTGTCCGTTTCGTTTGTTTGTTTCGTGTTCTTTTTTTTTAAATAAAATTTTATTAAAATTCCATATGACCAAAGGGGGAAGGGATCCTGGATGATGGTGCAATGATTGAGATGCGGTGGTCCGAATTACGTCGATGATCTCAGAATCGCGGATGGTCGCCGAAAGGGAAGAGTCCGGCCGAACCTGGTGGGCGGACGTCGTCTCGATGGTGAGATGGCCAGGAGATTTGATTTTCTCGTTCCATCCTCGAGTTTTCTTTTCTCTGATCTGTCCTTCCCTTCGTGCTCTCGTTCTTCGATTTTCCTTGTTCGTTTTTCTCTCGGGTGGCGGACGATTTTAACGAGAAATTAGAGGGATTGAGTGTACGTGTTTTCCAGGGGGTGGACGGGTGTGGGTGGACGGTGAGAGGGGTGGGTGGGATTGTCTCGTCGTGATTTGGTGGTGGTAAGATAGGGTTGTCAGTTTGTCATTTAATGCAAGCTATGGGCAGCGAGAAGGGGCAGGGGAGCATGAGCCACCACAGACTTGGTGACGATGGGAGCGGTGCGGACGATGGGGGCAACAGGCTGGGCAATCACATGGGCAACTGGAGCAGCGTGCGCGATGGCCACGGGAGCTGGAGCGTGCGCGACGACCACGGGAGCGTGGATCGGGGCGAGTCCGTGGTCAGCGACGATGCCGGTGAGACCTCCAGGGGCAGCGGTAGCGACAGCCAGGATGGCGACGAGAACAGCCTGTGGGAAAAACAGCACGTGCGATTCCTTTAGCTCTTTCTTTCGTCGACCCTCAAACCACCCCTCCTCAGACCTTTCCTCGAGCTACGGCCCCCCTTCTGTCGTTTCTTATCTTCTTTCGTAGCTAATCGTCGTAGCAGAGTGCAGCCGTCTGTCTAATTCGAGAGACAATGTCGGTTCGAAACAGTAGCCTCCGCTTCGAACCGTCTCTCGCGAGATTTTCCCACGGGGGAAGCTGGTGTTAATCCGCCGGCGATTACGTGGAAACGGAGACGGGCGCTTTGATCGCGTTAAGCCGTAATCGAGACCCGTATTTGTTTACGAGGGGTCCTTGGAATCGTCGAAGCGGAGGATATTAAAAGGAAGGATGATTCTCCTTGGTGACACGATACCGGAAGGGTGAAGGTGGGAGGGGTGGAAGGGGTCGAATTGTTTTCGAGTGAGTTACGGTTTCTCGAGTGCCAGTGGAGATCCACTTTTCGAGAATCTTTCGAAGATTGAACAATGAACTGATCTATGAATCTTTTTCTGAAACTTTAATACTAGGTATGATATGTACCTAACGGATATACATTAATCGTGGATTTGAAATAAATTTGTATTCGATTAACATTGTTTCACGGATCGAACAAATATTTATGATCAACTGCTACGGTCTCATTCCACTTCTTTGCAAGTACATATTACAAGATATATTAATATTGTGAAACCAATATAAAAATCGGTTTTTTAAATTAAATGTTCTGAAATAATTCGTTTCTATACTTCTGTCTATATTCCTTTACGATTTCTCGAAATTTTTTCAAAACCAGCAGCTATCGTTAAAAAATTTAAAAAAAAAAGAAAACTAAAAGTACCAAACCTAACTTAAACCAACAGTATTGTTTATAGCTTAAAAAAGAAAAAAAAAAAAAAAAAGAACTGAAAGTACTATTAATCTCGATCTGAAGTGTTCAAAGAAACTCAGTCGAAAATCTATCAAATATCGATGCCACTCTTTGAACCCGTATCTCGCCAATTGTGCCGTGCATCGAGCAAGAAGACAAACGAGTTCAGGATGAAATGGCGTAAAGCAAGTGTCATAGACGTGTAGCACGCGATCGGGCGAACACGCGAGATCGGCAGCGAGTCGAAAGGAGGGGAAAAAGCGAGCGCGAGTGTCCGTGGCGTAGGCCGCATTCCATATTGTCCGGCTGCGTTCGAACAGAGTTGGCCAACAGTATGCATGGTTCAGTGGTTTCGCTCGCTGGCGGAGAGAGATTTTTGCGGACCGGACGGAAACAGTGGTGTGTCCGTTCGAGTGAACGTGCATGCGACCACGCCGATGTATGCGCGTGGAAAGGTCACGGCGCGATACTTCTCGCGCTCGCCGCGGGAACCGATGAAAGAAGAGCGAAGTGAACGGAGGAATTTTCCTCGCCGGCGTTCTGTCCCGATCGGAACGATCCGATCGGATGATTCGGCCGCGCGAACGCGTGCTGAATATGCAAATTAGACAAGAAGGCTGATTCACCCACGACAGATCCCGTTTCACGCTCGGAAGAGAATTTTCGAGTAGAGAAACTTAGTTGAACGATGAATACCGTGCTGTACAATTTTCAGAAAACTACGTTTATAGTTTATGTACGCAGTCGTAGTCCTGTTTACGAGTTACCAGATGAGGATGTGCTTCAGTTCAACGCTGGAACTACCACTGGCCAAAGTGTAAACTTTGCAGCAGAGAAATGAAAGTGCAAGGAGCAAGGAAAGAATTTTTATAACACAATGAAGAACATAGGATTTCACTAACAAAGTTTCTAAAACTACACTGCTGCAAATATTACGGAATTTCTATGGGAAATTACAAATCACTTTGATCGTTTCTAGGTGGTTCTAGTGTTGATGAAGGTAGAAAGTCTAAACGTTTACTGATCAGTATCCCTTGTCTCTCAGATGTACCAAGTATAAAAATTTATAAGTGGAGATACTAAGTTAGTGATCGTGGAAACGAGGGTTCTCTAGATTAGAGTCTCTAGATTAGAGACAGTTGTCTAAACTAATATATAAAAATCGTATCTCATAAACTTAATATTCTACTCTCACTTGAAAGCACCGACGTCTTTTGTACTGTCTCTTCGAGCTTCTAGCATTTTCTCGAAGCGTGTATGTACGAAGGGCTGAGAATCATAGTGGCGCAAGCCCAAATTTTCGTAATTCGAGTTAACAACATTTTCGAAGGTTCTGCATGGTCAATTATTGTTCTAACTGTTGTAACAACACAATATTGTTACAATACAATATATATATATATAATTATTGCCAATTATTGTTCTAACTATTGTAACAACACAATATTGTTACATAATGTCATATGTACTATGATTACATATATATATATATATATATATATATATATATATATATAAAACATACACACGTATATGTTTTAATATATATTGTTCTAACAATTATTCACAACTGAGAAATAGCAATACTTCATTTTAGAACCTAAGAAAGCAATAATAATGGTAAAACATAATTTTATGAAAACGAGAAGTAGAAGACTTATACCACTATGATTTTTGGATCTTTGTGTACATCGTCATTATGTACACCGCCGAACCATTATAATACGTGTACATAGTACATTCGTCTGTCCCAAGTGAAATCGCTCGTTTCGTTCGCTCGATTTCGAATCCGGGGTCTTACCCGAGCCGAGTACAGTAACGGAAGCAAATATAGTATGAAAATATAATATTGTTCTTACCAACTTGAACATGTTGATTGGGTTGTGAGTTGCTCGTTTACTTCTTGAAAGCAGGTAAGCTTATGCTAGATGTGCCGGCCGGCGGTCCTTTTATACAAAAGTCGATTTTAAAAAATCATTGTAAATTTGATCACGTGGCCCGCCGTTCGATCGTCTGACGTTATACATCGGCTTGTTGAGTCAGCCGATCCAAGAATAGAGTGGGGTGCCGTTTAGCCAATCTATGCCCGATATCGGCTCGAAACGAAGCAAATCCGGCCAATCGCGCGCTTTCAACCCCTCGCGATCGGTTCCGGGGAATTGGGTTAAGACACTTTATGTGGAAACAGTTCGATCGGCTGCGTGAAACGATGCGAAAGTGTGGGTTACCCACACGGGTCCGGCTCGGGGTAAGTGCCGATTAATAAGTGGATATGCGTGTGTGAAAACGCGCGAAGGCGCGCGCTTGAAATGCAAACTTTCGTAAGGAAAAAAAAAAAAAAAAAGAAAAAAAGAAAAAATACAATCAAGGTCTTCCTCGACCTCTTTACGTAGTAATCTCATAGGCGTGAGACGTGGTATCTTCGAGAATTATCCTGGTATTTAGAGCACCGATCCAATGATTAACGCTTGTCGTGTCTCCGTGGAAGGATGTTTACTCGGAATAATTTTGAATAACTGACGCCAGCATGCGAAATCTGACGGATACGCGTTTATCCCGCGAGATATTTCAGTGATTATATCGTGAACAATAACGTTTGACTCGTGCTCGTACAGTATTTTCACGTTTGGATGGAATGGCGACGCTTCGTTTCTGAATTTCATGTTATGCAGAACACTTGAAAAAGTATATCTACGTGCCAGAGAAAAACAAAGGATGCACGCTCGCGGATAAATATTAATGGCGAAAGCATGAATTTAAGAACTCGGAGTTTTTTTTTTTTTTTTTTTTTTCTGTAGAAAGTTGACATCACGCAGAGTGCTCGGAAAAGTGCTCTATATGTTAGAGAAAACAAAAGATGCACGTTCGTAAATGAATATTAATGATGAAAGCATAAATTTAAGAACTTGGAGTTCTTTCTTTTTTTTTTAGGAAGTTTAACACTACAAACGCGTATTAATATAGGCTGTTGATTATATGAATTTAGATTTAGAAAACGTGATAAAAAATTTCTGGTGTCGGTTTTTGAAAAATTCTTAAAAATATTTCTCAATTCCTTGTTGTGTATTTGATGGCACGAAAATATCAAAATTAAATAAATACCGATATTAACAAATAGAGTGCTATAACGATAGCTCTTATCTATTGTTATAGTATACTAGTATACAGTTATATTAGTATACTTGCAACTGGTTCACAGTGAATCGAAATGAAATTTAAGTCCTGTCGATGGAATTATGCACAACAAATTTACTTTGTATCATTTGCACAAACCATCTCCTTTCGGATTTACACACCAAGGCAAAACAAATTTATAATATAATATAATCTAATCTCATGACTGACAGAATTACACAAGTCAATTATTAATCATTAGTTAATTATGACTTATCATTAATCACATTAAAGTAAGAAGTTAATTAAAGCATTTACACGGTAAGAAAAAAAAATATATAACGAGGAGAACCAAATTAAAAATAAAAGTGTCAGAATCTCACGACTGATTACTATTTGTATGTACTTTTTAAATTTCGGAGAACGCGAGTTTAAAAATTTTTGAAATTATGGAACTTGTGCACGATTCAGAATATGCTCCAGTCTACTTACGACTTTAAGCACAACGAAGTTACAAATCAGCAAGTAAAAATCTGCTTTTCAATCTGTTTAATCTAATTACCTTCTTCCAGTTGCAAGATACAGAGGTGTAAGCTTTCGACATTAGTGCGTGACTTAGAAATTAAATGCCATTGCTAATCGATATGTCACAGTTTCGATGGTGAGTAGGAACAAAACAAAAAAAAAGGAAAAAGAAAAGAAACGGAGATTTTAATTCCATAGTTTCCAGGATTTGGGACAAAAACATGAAATTGCTTAATCACATCAGTCTCTGTCCACTCAAGAAACTGATCTTTCACGGTCACTTATTGCCGTCGCTTAATTCGTAATGTGACGTAAATCATAGCACTACGCATAAAATACAAGGTCTAATGCCGGCTAAAGGAAAGTATTTCCGATTGAAACGTGTCGTACCGCGAGAATACGTTGCAATTTTCGTTTTCGTTTTTGCCCAATTAATAAAAACACATGGCAACGCGCTTATCCCCTGCCAATCAATGGTCTTTCACCTCTGCTTTCGTTACGCAACCATCTTAGCCATGATTTGCAATGCCTTTTGAATTGTTATTTTCGTCCAACCTAATCTGCTCTAACAGGAACGGGTTAAGATTTGGCGAGATTTTTAATATTCTAAATATTCCAACGTGATTCTGCGTTAAACGTTTAAAAGAAATAATCGATTAAACTTTTCGTGAAATATTCGCGATGTCAGTTTTAAATTTTGGACACTTTCTTTCACGCTCTTTATAACCTTTCTCGTCCCAAAGTTGCAATATTTCCTCAGTCCTAAGAGTATAACCCAGGCAAAACAAAAAATAAATCTATTACTTCTCAATAATTTCTATCCAGTGACATCGTAGCCGACGATATAAAGTCTTCAAAGAGGAAGCAACGGATTATTGTGTACGTTATGGTCCGCAATCAGTTAACCAGCGCAAACAGTTAACAGCGTATGATTTTGAAATCGTAAATTAAATTAAAAAAAAGAGAACAAAATACTTCAAAGCACTTTCCGATTAACGTCCCGAATCTTGCTTTCGTCGTTCTGAGAAGGAATTCTGCGAAAGGTGTAATTTTTCGTTAGGCGATGAGTCACTCTGAATTATCAAACTTCAATCGCGGTGGTCGTGTAACCAGGCTGGATTATACGTCCTCTTCGCTCTACCGAGTTCTCTAGACGTTATAGCGAGTGTAGTGGCGGGTATCGTGTGTCAACCACACGGAAGTCTGCGTTCGATGGGTGCGAAATGTGGATCGACCGGCAGTCAAATGGCCGGCTGGCTAATAAAATCGGACGAGACCTCAGTGGGCTGCTTGTTGACGTTAAATCTGAAGTATGTACACTGTCGCTCAAAGGATCCGGACGTTCCAATTTTGTTTTCCAAGGATTATATTAATATTGACAGATAATCACGTGCACGGATATTAATATTGTAACAAGTATTTATAGATCGCAATTAAATAGTGAAAAATGTGACCAGCTTTCTCATTCAGTACACTTGAACTCGCATAGGATGGAATATGTACGAAAAGTCAGACGACGTTGACTTGTTTTATTTTTGATGTGTTGCAAAATGGATTTGATGTGCTATCGCGTATTTCTTTTGTAGCAAACCTCGGTGGTGTTGGTGACGGAGTAAAAAAAAGTAGAAGAGTTGACACTTTTTAATATAACACAATAAATAATAAAATAAATAAAGTAAAATAGTAAAACAAATAATAAAGTAAATATTAAAGTAAATATAATATAATAAAATTTAATATAACACAGATGCACGAAAATCACGTGAAATAATTCACTTTTCAATTGTTACTGTACACGATTAGGCTACAGTCCAGTAACGTACCTTCGTAAGTTTTCCAATATTTATGCTTGCAAATGAATGCCTTCTGTCGCGTGTATTAAGCTGCAATAATACCGCGAAGGTGAATTTGCCTCACGTGATGCAGATTCCGCGATGGGTTCGCCCTAGTGGATTTATGTGCATGGTCAGTGAATAGGTCAGTTGTACCTTCTGTCGAAGATGTTCGCACCGGGACGGGAACAATACTGGAAGATATATGTATTTCCGTAGTTGATAGTTCGGAAAGTGGCGAGACGCGAGGAAAGAAGGCGAACAAGGGTAGGAAGAGTAATGCGTTGCTGGCCGAGAGGTTGATCGAAGGCTAAGACAATCCCAAGTCACCGATCCTCCCTTTTGCCAAGCAATTTCAGCAAAGATCGATCGCTTTCGAGGATCGTGTAAAACTATTTCGTGATATCAGCCAGCCTGTCTAACATGAAATTGATGGAAAATCATTTCTCGGCCATGTTCGTCCGTTCTCCAGTTAATTTTTCCTTGGTATCCGACGTATTCTTAACTCTTGAAACGGATCCTGAACGGAAAATGCCGAGCTGAACTGATGCAGTTTGATGTGACGCGAGAAAAAAA
>NW_025110025.1:357687-392749 GCF_011392965.1 Frieseomelitta varia | reverse complement strand
AAAAAAAAAAAAAAAAAAAAAAAAAAGAAAAAGAAAAAGTGTGAAAAATTCAATTTTAAATCATAATTAGAAAACTGAGGAGAGAATCTTCAACGCGATATAAATTTTATCTATATCGTTATTTTCACTTCGTTATTACATTGATACAATTTAATTACTTTACTTTTATCTGTATTTTTCCTTCTCTTTAGTCTTCTTTCTTTGTTTGTTTTTTGTTGCATAATGATAACTGATGGCTATGCCAACGTGTGAGACAACGAACACCGCCCGCGAATAAATAAATAAATGGACGAACGAATGTATAAATAAATACATAAATAATTAAACTGTTACTGCAAAAATCTCCCTATACATACGAAACCTGATGGAGACTTCACTTTTGAAAGTCGCGGGCGAAAGTCAATGTGAACGAGCGGCAAAGAAACTCGAGCAAACATCGATTTCCTTTATCGATCGCGGTGCGTGTGTTGGGCAACTGAATCGGAAAGTGCGTTCGCCAAACGACGACGGCCCGCATTTCGCCCTCTTCTTTCCCCGTGTCCAATACACATCTTGCGAAAAAAAAAGGGGAAAAGGAAGAAGAAGAAAGAAAAAAGAAAGTGAAACTCGGTCGAGGGGGGTTGTTGCAACACTACGAGACAATATCGGCTAGAATATCGCCAGAAGAATATCACGGTCGCTTCCAAGAAAACTCGGCTCGCATTTTTCTCTCTTCCTTCGCTTTGCTTCGAGAGGTCTCGCTTAGCGTGTTCCGCGTTTTCAAAGGCACGAGAGAGATTTTAAACGTCGCGTCGCGCCGACGAAAGACGCGAGAAACGTTGGCAAAGGTTCACGGGCGAACCGGCAGAATTCGCGAACGATGCCAAACGTTTCGCTTTAGATGTAAAGAGGAGGCCTCGAGCGTCGAAAAAAGAATTCTATTCGCGAGATGCGACCGGGTTTGTTCCCTTTTGTCTATCCCCCTTGTTGCTGGCAACAGGCCATTCAGATTGTGAAGAACGATAGAGACACCGAGGTAAGAGTTGTCGGTGGATTTTATTTAATTGTGGAGTTTGGACAGAGAGAGAGAGAGAGAGAGAGAGAGAGAGAGAGAGAGAATATCGGTGAAAATAATCACGATGAATATGAAATTTATCTCGTCCGCGAGTAAAACACTTCACGTGTGGGATGTATCGATGAAAGAATAAACCATGAGGACGCGTCGTTTGTTTCGCAATATCATACTTCTGACCAACAATATTATCACTATTTGCTGTTAATAGCCATTCTAGATTTTCTCACGTGATAAATGCATACCATAGGAAACTTTATTAATGACGTTATATAAAGATTGAGCAAAACAGGCAAATCAGATATTAGTGTACTTTTCGATGTAGATGTATGTATTGACGTATCGATAGAAATGATTTTATAACATATTCTTTATCTTTCTTTCTCTCTAGAATTTTTTTTTTTATGTTCTATATTTCAGTTGATAGTCTGTCATGTGTTTGCGAATGATATATTAAATTTCTTTGGATTCCTTTTTTCCTTTTACATCTATCTATATTTTATATTTCTTTCATTTGTATAATTATTAATGACGTTATATAAAGATTGAGCAAAACAGGCAAATCAGATATTAGTGTACTTTTCGATGTAGATGTATTATTGATGTATGGATAGAAATGATTTTATAACATATTCTTTAGCTTTCTCTCTCTCTAGAATTTTTTTTTTATATTCTACATTTTAGTTAGTCTGTCATGTGTTTAAGAATGATATATTAAATTTCTTTGGACTCCTTTTTTCCTTTTACATCTATCTATATTTTATATTTCTTTCATATTTGTATAATTATTGTTCGTATAATTTATTTTCTATCTTCGAGCTAGGTGTCTTGGAAAATTTTATCATCTTTCTCTTTCGAGTCACGTTTATTTTAGTTTTTGAGATTCTTTGAACTTTTTGAACTTTCAACTGATTTGATTTTAATTATTCTACATATTATGTGCAAAAGCAATGTGTTCAGTCAGTCAGCAGAAGTTATTCCAGCCTCAAAAATTTGATTTTGAACACGTTTCCATTTTGCAAATGGCTCGAACATTTGAAACACCTTTGTGAATGTAGAAAATTGGCCAATCGTTTCGATCGCTCTGGTATTTTAATTTTAAAATTTCTAAAATGCTCTTCCAGTAATCAAATTTTCAGTTTGAATTCCATGGAATCAAGTTTCTATTTATTTGAAAATACCGGATGCTCGCTCGGTGGATGTATAGCTCTCGCCACAAGCTCTTACTCTAATGTGACACCGGTTACGAGCAACTAGGATGTCATAACAACGCAACGTGAAGGTACGTGAAGGTACGCGGTAACCTCCTGTAACGCAGCCCATAATTGTTTTACATCGCTATGTAGATGAGAGATAAATGTGTCAGGGAGGAACATACATACGTTAATGATATCTTGATCAACAGCTCTTTGATTTTGCAATATTCATGAATATCCATATTCGTTCTTTTTCTCTTGTTTTTCTTTTTCTTTTTTTTTTTCCAGCTACAAGTTGGAATAACCGACACACGGACGATTAGATTTTCTTTCTCTCGTCGAGAAAGACGAATAAACAGGCGTTAGGAACGAAGCTGGCTTGGTAAATTTACATTCAAAATTTAATAAGACGACGATAAGTTTTCAAAGGTTCTTGTAAGTTCAGTTCTTCAATTCATAGCAATTTCAAACAGTTACATGCTATTTAAATAAGAATACATTTTAGACGACTCGCACGTTCAAAATTTCAGCCCTGTCAAGTTCATCGTTAAAATGATAAAAATCTGAGGGCTTATCGAGAAAAGTTTATTACACGTGAACTTGATTTCCAGGAAACTTCAGGAAGCACTTCGTTCCTTCTTTCAGACGAAGCACCCTTCCGCTTTTTACTTATCCTTTCCAGTAGCTCGAGTAGCTAAGGGTTGGTTAGGAGTTGCTTTTGATTTATCGCGATAGCGATAAAAGAAACTTGGGGAAAGGAATGAGAGTATTATTCGTTATTGCGTGTCGATGGGAAACGAACAGATTTCAAATCATTTTACTTTGAAAATGAAACACGGTATCAAACTTTTGGTCGCCATTCAGCACAATTTTTTCTGAATTCTGACTGTCTAAACCTAATATTCAAAATGGCCAAAAATATCGTACACTATAAGATTACTATAAAGAGAAGGCTTTAATCTTCAAATCCATTGTAGATTCAGTCATTGAAAAAACGTTTTTCAATGTTGCATGCTATGACAATTTACGACATTTACAAAGAAAATAGTATCATCGTGCGATGTAAAATCATCTTGGAATAAAATGAATGATGTATTTCAAAAGTAGAGGCATCAAGCTTTAAAATGAACTGAACGAAGTTTATTGCTGTACGATTTTGTTTCACGAAGCTGTAATGATTCAAATATTTAAGTGTCGAGATATTAATATAAGCAACTGAAAAAAAGTTTCGTCACTCCGAAACTAACTATATTTGATGAGTGTTACACGTTCTTAGTATTTGTTAGCACATCCTGTATATATTGATATTAAAATAAGTATAAAATAATATTTTTTAATAATACCAAAATATAAAGTTATAGTTATATTATATATCATATTTGGTGAATGCGCTCTTAAAATTTGTTCTTTTTATATATATACTGAATTAAAATATTGTATATATATTATATATATAATATATATTTTATATATATACAGAATTAAAATATTATATATATATTATATATATAATATTATAAATTTTATATATATATATACTGAATTAAAATATTATATATATATATATATATAATATTATTTATATAATATATATATTTAATATGTATAATATTATATAATATTATATATATTATATATTTTATATATATACAGAATTAAAATATTATATTGTTAAACGATGTTAAAAGTAACAGAGATTCATGGAAACAACTTTCATAGTAACCGTGCGTTCTACGTCGATTGACAAGCGAGCGTCGACGGACACCGATGAAGTCATTCTTTGAAAAGTTCACTGTACAATGCAAGTAAGTACATACCTGTCCAAGGAAACCGCAACAAGGCTGTAGACAGAGGCCGCCACGGAAACGCCCTGTATATAAGCGACCGCTTTACACATGAACCATCCCAGGAACCATGCTGAAACACAAGTTCGCCGTTTATCCTTTGAAGTCAGACGACGGAGTGAAACTTTACTCTCTGCCGAAAATGATTTCGTTTCTTTTCGGAAAGAAAAGCGAAGAAAACAGGGAGAGAGATAGATAGAGAGAAAGATAGAGAGAGAGAGAGAGAGAGCGCGCAAGTTATTCTCTCGTCGCAAAAATACAAATTGACAGTGTGAAATTTTAACCTCTTGGCACGCACGTCGAGAACTTTTTCTTCTAACTTTATTTTCTCAGTTCCGACTATATTTACGTATAACCCAGGCAAAACAAATAATAAATTTGTTACAAATCCCGATACAAATTTCTATCCAGCGACATCGTACCGACGAGTTCAAAAAGAAAAAAAGCGAACGAATTATTGTATACGATTTGGACACTCGTTGTGGTCCGCAATATCCCTCTTTGTAAGTTACACTCCTGTTACAGTTCCATCTTTTGCAATCGTGATCTGTCAATTTGTTGTTGAAAGTTTCAATCAAAGTATTGGATACATGGATATTTAATTCATTACGAGTTTGTGGGTTCGCGAGGAGATTTCGAGTGCGCAGGGAATACATAAAAGTCGAGAAAGTAGAATATCTGTCCAAATATCTACCAGCGGGCAGGAATATCTTCAATCGCGTTTCGCAAGGGCATGAAATTGTATCAAGACTTCGCAGTCCATTTGGCAACGACTTTTATGCACAATTGAAATTACACGAACGTCTCGAACACGAAGACGCATTCGGTCTCTAAAAAGCAGAGGATTCTGCTTCCTATGTAACAATTACTGCCGCCGGAACAAAGAGCTGTTCTCTAAGAAAAAACGAGACCGAATGGAAATTAACTTCGTCCTTATTCTTTCGTAGCGTAATTTCGCATTTTTCGCGAAATAAGGGCTTTTTAAAGTCGAGATCGTTTCAAAATCGACGTTTCAAAATCGACAGTGATTTACATGGATGTGTCGTTTAATGCTAATTACTCGAGAGAACTGGTTTGAGAAAAACGTAAATGCGGAGCAGTTAAAGCGCTTGCATAGTAACGAACGGTAGGTATGTATGTGTCCGACCGTTGGATATAGCACAATGTCGTATAGTAATTGCACGTCATTCCAAAGCTTCTCACAGTTTCTTCTTATTTCATTATCGTCGCCGCGAAAAAAGGAAAAGGAAAAAAAAAGGAAAAAAAAAGGAAAAAAAAAAAAGAAGAGATTACTCGCGTTCCTGAGGCTTTCTCATAAAGTCTGTTCCTTGGCAAAGGAATCTAATTAAAAATTCTACTGTCACGGGCGCAGCTCTGCCGTAGACGTTAATTAACAGTTATTCCCGTAATTTCATGCTTAGCAAGCAAGTTTTGCGTAATAAATTGTACGAACGTGCAGAGTGATCGCAACGTGACAATAATGTCGAACGTTGCGTTCGGCGAGCTCTCCCCTGGAAGTTGTTCTCCGCGAAATTAATTAATCGGCGGAAGATTCCATATTTGAAGTTAAAAGGATCGCGGACAGCGGGTTTATCAAGAAGTTTATGCGTGCATTATAGAGGCTGTTCGGGCTAAGACAAAGTTTCGAAAGGATGAGAGAGGGAAATTTTATTAGTTAAAACGACGTGGTTAAAGTTGAAAGAGGGAAAGAAATTTAACAAATTTGTAATGTAATTCTAATTGTATAACAAAGTATTATGTTAGTTCTATAATAATAAAATTTAATAAATTCCAGTTCAATAATAAAAAGAGATATATATTCTATAATAATGTGTGTGTATGTGTGTGTGTGTGTGTATTATATATATATATAAAATTTAATAACTCTTTATACAATATATAACACTTTACATACACTGTGTTTGCGTTATTTTTGTCCAATATTTTTCTCAAAAATGGTAAACAAAAGGAAAAAATGGCAGAGGACAAAGAAAATAGAATTCTATAATAATAAATTCCAGTTCAATAATAAAAAAAGATGTATATTTTATAATAATATATGTGTGTGTGTGTGTGTGTGTGTGTGTGTATTTTATATATATATATAAAATTTAATAACTCTTTATGCAATATATAATACTTTACATAAACTGTGCTTGCGTTATTTTTGTCCAATATTTTTCTAAAAAATGGTAAACAAAAGGAAAATATGGCAGAGCACAAAGCTGTACGGCTTACTATGACCAACACAGCGAATTATATAACAATTTTCTATGTTTATGATATTTTTCAAGAAATGAAGGTGATTTTTAATTTTTAAAAGTTGTCAAGATGAACTGAAGTCCTTTAGAGGCCATGTACCATTCTGAGAGGCCATAAATAATTAAGATACGACGAATCGGGCACAGGCTGAAGCCTAAGTACGAACGTGAAATTCAATTTGTAAATAAAATTTCGTCTCAGCGTGTCTCGTGTCACGCGTACGAAGATCTACCTGCCAAATATTTTTACAAAATTCACGCACACATTTTAAACAAATACACATTTCAGAAAAAGGAATACTCACGGCCTTCAAAGTTTTATCAAACAGGAGATTTAAGTTTGCTACAGAAATATTAAGTACTAGAACGAAGAGAAACGAACACGTACATACACCAACCAAGACCGTATTTGTATCACAATGCGTGTGTATCGAGTAACATTTTCCCTGGCAGAGTGCAGCGTACCGTGACCTAAGCCCGGAGCCATTACATCTCGATGAATTCGAGTCATGTCGTTCGACGATTCGCGCCGCTGTGCTCTTTTCATCGAATATTAATTGCAGGATGCGGCGGCGTCTCTCCGTAAGCTTCCGGTTTCGACGTCTGGATGACGAGAGAGTTTTTTTTTCCTTTTTTTTTCCTCCCCCCTCCCCAGCTCCCGGGGATCGCTCAAACGGCGAGCGAAAATACTCGTTCGAAACAGGAAGGAACAGGAATTGTTATTCCATGGAAATGGATTTTTGACGCGGCGTAGGCAGCACGCTAGCAGCGCGGGTTTTATCGACAAGTTTGCACGTATCCGACGGAATAAATAATTATTCCGCGCAACGGTTGATTTACGGCCAACGGGAAGTTCCTTTCCTTTCGTGTGTAAGGTCTCGCGCCTACCCTTCACTTCGCCGCACAATACTTTCGGTGGCCGGGCTGCCACTAAAAGGCCGCACAATCGGCCGTCGCGTCGACGCGTTTCGACAGGGAAAAGGGGACCCCAGGCTGGCTCTTTGCACACGCCCGCGCCGCGCCGTGCAAATGACGTGCCGCTTCTCCAGGGAATTTCGATAGCGACTACGTTGACGCGTGAAAATGCGCGAGAAATACCGAGAGAAATATTGGAGGATGGAGAGAGAGAGAGAGAGAGAGAGAGAGAGAGAGAGAGAGAGAGAGAGAGAGAGAGAAAGAGTTGATAATGTGGCGATGATTTTCTGGAAATCGATCGAGGCAAAGCTGAGCTATACGTGCTATAAATTTATGATGAGGGATGATGATTACATACAGAGAGTGTATATATGTATATGCAGCGTATTTATGTACAAGCCTAAAACAGGCAGTCTACACAGGGTGACCGGTTTCAACTGCTTGCGCTGGCAACTGATTGCGGACCATAACGAGTGACCGAACCGTACACAGTAATTTGTCGCTATCTTTTTGATACTCGTCGGTATAATATCACTGGATAGAAATTATTGAGAACTAATAAATGTATTATTCGTTTTGCCTACATTGTTTTACTTAAGTATACTTAAAACTGAGGAAATTCTGGAGCAAAAGTTACAATTTTACAATTACAATAATTACAAATAATTACAGTATTTACAATAATTACAAAAATTACGATAATTATAATTTTGGGAGAAAAAATTCTCGACGTGCGTGGCACGTCATTCCAGCGCAAGAGGTTAATCCATAAATGCAAATTACTGTCTGTTATGACTGTAAAAAAGTAATTTGGGCAAAGAATGAAAGTCGTTTCGTGGCGATCAGATACAATCTGGTGTTAGTGGTTTTACATAGTTAGATAGGCGTGTAGAGTTCATACGAACGTCACTTTCACTTTTTTCAAACGAGTTAACATATTTTTTTGATTCATTAATTGGTACAGCTCGATATTCTTTATAACAGTGTACATTATCATCTATGAACATGTCGGGAAACTATTACAAGGATGTACAAGAAACTATGCTTTCGTGTATAGGCGAATTAATTGTGCAGATTGCGACCTCCTCGAAACCATTCACTTCTTATCTAAAATATTTCTTTTTATATTTTTTTTTCTTTTATTATACAATTTACTATTCATTTGTGTTTATAGATTAAAACCGGTTCCACTATATTGTACATACTAGTTATACGCATTCGTATATTAAGGAGTATTCTAGTATAACAGGTTTTCTTAACATACAGGTATCAGAAGATATTGACATAATACTTCAGAGAAATATGGATCGAAGCCAACGAAACGAGTATTACAATTTCTCGAAATTTTCTCATCCAAGCCTAATATTCAAAATTCAATGAAACGACGAAGATCTCAATCTTCGAAACCATTGTAAATTTACTTATCGTGAAGAAAATTTTTCGACGATTCCACGTACTATGACAATTTATAACAATTTCGAAGAAGAAAGTATTTTCACTTTCCCACTCGCTGCTTGATGCGAGAATATTTTGAAACTAGACGAACAATATATTTTGAGAGTATATAGGCCTCAAGTTTTAAAATGAACTCAGGCTTGTTGTTGCACGATTTTGTTTCACGAAATTGCAACAGTTTAAATATCTAATGTGCCAGTGTATTTAAATGTCTGAATATTAATGTGTGCAACAGTATGTAGGAATAATAAATACAGAACTTATGTTGACGTCATTTACTTAAAAAAAAAAAAAAAGTTTCCAAAGAGAATATAGAATATTAGAATAATCCTTTCCCTCGAAAACACCTGCCATTTTTTCTACTTTTCAATATCCCAGAGAAACGTGGATCTTGAAAAAAAAAAAAAAAAAAAAAAAAAAAAAAAAAATGAACGAAGAAAAACGGAGAAATATCACGAAAAACGGGGCGTGTTTCATCTTTCTATGAAAGTTCGGTATCGACAAGCCTGCGTATATATCGAAGATGTCGCAGTCGCCAGTAGAACGAAGTCTATGGAGTGTCGCGGAGGAATCGAGAACGAAAGCAGCCCGAATGTTTGAACGTAAATTTCCACGAAACTCGGCGCTGTCTGCAATCAATCGCACTCTCGACAGTCTGACGTCCTTCCAACTTTTAAAATAATCCACTGAATAAATCTCGCCTGGACTCGAAATCGCGTTTGAACCCGGTGACGCGAGTTTTTCTTTCATCCCATTCGCGAATTTCAAGCATATTCAAGTTGTGTCATGCCTGTTTCCTCGAGGGACGAGGAGAACCTAGATACGATGAAAATTTTTAGTTTCATCGATTGATTGACGTTCACGATCGGCATAATGAATCGTCGAGGAAATGATTCAGTCGATTAGTACAATTAACCATGTCAGTCGTTTGATCAACGGTGTTTAATCGTCAAATTTAATCGATCAATAGCGTTAATATCAATTGTTAATTATTACATCAAATTATTTAATTATAATTATTTAATTATAATCATATTATTTAATTATAATCATATTCCTAACTGCAAATTTTATTAATTGAAATTATTAAAATACTTGATATTTCAAACTTCTTTGAAATTTGTTCAATAAACAAACAATAATAAATGTTTCACTAATGTTATTTGATTGTTCACGGATTTACAGAGTACTTTATCACCTTTCTATACATTATTGCAGAGTATTTCATTACAAAAAGAATTTCAGCTAAGTTAATGAGGTATCCAACTGACGATTGAAATTGAAAGGAACTTCAATTCTTATTAACGATTAAACTAATCCTTAGTCACGATTAACGATTAAAAAATATTTCATCGCAATTGACGACTAGTAAAACAAGAATTCAATCGTTGTTTACGATTAGCAATTAAAGTTGGAGTGTAGTCGTTAATTGCGATTGAAGATCGTTAGAAAAATCCAATCGTTTATTAATTTCTGCTCAATGCGTTTCCGCGCGTAATGCTACGGAGAATCACAAATTCGTGAGGCCCAAGGTCAGAGAATCTCTCCTCGATCCCGGTTGGGAAGCGAGTGATACGGACGTCGTTGACTCTCTAATTTATTCCGAGTTCGTAGCTACTGGATAAATTGTCGCTTACGCTCGTTTGGGCGACGAAGCATACCATACGAGCCGGCATCAATTATTCTGCGAGACTTCTTTTCAGCTTCCAACTTTCCCAGCTATTGCATATTTTCGTGGAAATGAGATGGAGAGATGGTAATAAAGTGCATACAATATGTTCTTACTAAGTGTCTAGACAAGTGATTATTTCTGCAAGTGTCAGAAATACGAAAAGATGTTGAAGGTATCGTAGGAGGGACACACTGTGAGGAAAATGTTTGCAAATTTAGTGAAAATAATTTAGAAAGTAGAATGTAGCCGAAAGTGGACGAGACACACGAAAAAATTTAAAGGAAGAAATTAATGTGAAGCAATAAGATTCTTCCACTGTGATAAATGTGTTTAATTTACCTATTAAGTCACAGTTGTTTAAAGCAATACAAAATCTTTAATGAAATTTGTATATAGACACATAAAGTTATTTGTTTGTTTCATAAAAATTAAATATCACAACTATCGTTTTGTATTTTTGACATTTCATACGTACACACATTTTATGTGTTTTCAAATTTTCTGTAAATGCATAATTGTTTGATTTTTGAGACAACGTTGAATCGTCCTACGAAGATCACGTCCAAATTTTATATTAATAAAATTTTGTAATCTTTTATAATCGAATATTCTTATAATTGATATCGAGACATATTCAAAACATTATCTAGATTCGTATCTTCCTCAAATCCTTGTTCATCAACCCTAACAATTTTTTAATCGTTGCAATTAGTTCAAGCTTCAAGCTTCAAAGTTATTAGCCCGAGTTTATTATTGTACGATTTCTCGTTACGAAATGTGTAACAGTTTCGATATTACAACGTCTGAATATTAACGCGAGCCGCCTACAATCAGAAATGTCGGTGGAAAGTGAGGGATTAGGAGGGCAAATTTCTAAATTATGAGATCGATTCGGACAGAGGCGTAATTTACAATGCGTGCGATTCTATTAACATGTTATTAACGTGTAAAAGAAAGGCGAGACAACTTTTTACGCATTCCTCGTTACGCGAGATACGAACCATAAACGTTAAATGCCTGCCAGGTAATGGACTGACTGTCACGGTTAGTTTATGAGATACAATCGGAGAGAAGGTTATTGCAACATGCGTATTAATTGCCGTGCCTTTCGTTCCATATTATTATATAATAATATAGTGCTCGAATAACTATCTCTCCTTTTCTTTTTCTTTTTTTTTTTTTTCGTGTATATGTTGTTTTGATTTTGCGAATCGAAACGTTGAGTTGTGGTACTTGGTGTCGACGCGAAACTAATTCTAAGAAAAAAAGAACCGTAGAAGACTATCAAAAAATTGATTGGCCTGAATTACTGTGAAATTATGTTGACTTTTATGTGTATCTTAATTATTCAGAATAATTAAAGTGGAAGTACAAACTTAGAATTCATTTTTTTAATGAATTGAATGTTGCTTAAAGAAATATCAACCAAACTATTCTCAAGTAATATTTTAAGATTAGAATATATTGTAACAAACGTTTATGTATTGTCATTGTTACAATACTATAATACTGTTACATGCGTTGTTACGTGTTATGTTTATTCTAGATTTATTCTAGATTTCAACCTAAGTCTATTCACACGTTCACTGTTTAGATTTTGAGCGTTTTATAATTTGCAATAAATAAACATGATCCTTTTTTTACCGCGTTAGTTTTATTTCACACAATATTTCTCAAATGAAATTCAATTCAAAACTGATTGTAGGTGTGCATTGTGTTTCACATATGATGCACAGGACAGTGAACGTGTTACTTAATATCGATCGTCAATTTTATTATCATTTTATGACTCCAACTCCAACCTGATTCTTCTTTCATAAACAAATTCACTTTCAAAATTTATATACAGATTTTTATTCCAATTAATCTTTAATTGAATTTTAATTAATTAATTTTTATTCCAGTTAATCTTTAATTCAATTCTCTCGTTAGTTTCCATATATTGCGCTATTGTGACTTTTCTTTCTATATAATTACCAAAAATTGCAGAACTTAGAATTATCGTTAAGTTAACTCTCAAATTTATTTGTTTGAGAATTCAAATTTATCTGAGAAAAACATATTTTTCCAAAGAAAGCATTAATTGTGAGATACATCCCTAGAAAAATAGATTCAAAATAATAGTGCTTAACCTTCCTCCAACTCACAAGAAAAGAGCGTTTCACGTTACCTGTGAAAATCAAAAAGCAATCAATCTGTTTTCAAACAACTCCAACTCCGTTTATTTGTTTTCCAATAAAATATAGAAATAAAAAAAAAAAAGAAAAAAAAAGGAAGAGAAGAAAACTCGAGTTTCTTTCGTTCAAACCTCAACGACACACAGAGACTTCGACGTGCAGTTCGAACGGGTGTAGAAAATCGAAAGAAAGCGATTCGCGAGCAGTTTACGAAAGAATTAACAAACTAAGATAAATCACGCGTGATATGCAAGGCGTTGACTATGAATATCTGAGAAGGGAATCGGTTACACTTTCTGTTTCGCTTTGAAACGGAATATTTCGAAATCCTAAAAAGTGGGCGCAACTTTGGAAACAAGGCCAGGCAAGACGAACGTTTACTGCAAGTTACTTTGCTATTTTTTTCAGCAAAGCATATTCACGTTGCGTGTATCGCAACTTATGTCACTGATTTACGATCGTTAGGTTTGTTTTTCATTTCGCTTGTTCGCTGCTTCTATCAATTATTATGCAGTCGTGGTGTAACAGGGACGTGTTACCACAGCGATATTTTGTAACGTATGATTTTATTGAGCGATTTATAAAACATTTTGTGTAATATTAATCTTGATGCACGATGATATACGATCTTGGTAGTGATCGTTCGAGCAGTTAATAAAATAAGCAGCGTAGAACATTTTATTCTCCTTAATACAACACTTTATTATGCTTTGACATGATAGAATGTATGATTTGTCTGATCGTCGTTGGTGCTAGTATGTAACATATTGACACTGGAACTACAAAATTTCCATCAGAGAAATTAAAGTTAAAAAAAAAAGGAAAGAAAGAAATCTCTTAAAATACATTGTTTTATATCTATAAAATTTCTAACAAAAGATATAAATTGGTCATTTTAACCACTTTGATGATTCTGATATTGAAACAGCCATTATGTATAATACTTTCAAATGTCTCAAACGATGTAGGATAGTTGCTACAATTTAGAATATCCAAATATTATCCAAAATTAGTAAATAAAATGAAATAAAATAAATTAGTTAGTGAAATAAAGTAACTTGTCCTAAAAATATTCCAATAATCTTAACAAGTAATTGCTATTTTATTTTAATTATTGAAACATTGTTCTTCTCTAATAATCTTGTTTATCCAATGGATTTTGATAATTTTGACACTACTTTCAACTACTAAAACATTCAATTAAATCTTTCAATTTCACACAAGCATCACTTCACGTACTTTCGTTGCAGTTATTTACTTATTAGCTTTCATTTAATTAATTTCAATCGGCAGATGTCATATGACACGGAAAAGAAACAAATTAACAAACGACAAGTATACAAATATACACAATATTACTATACATACTCGTAATACTTGAAATACTGCGAAATATGCACTGAATACGAATTTTTATTATTTCCTTCTACACGAAATAAGAAAAAGTTGTATAGGATGATTGGTGATAAAATCAAACGTTACAAACAAATGTAAATAAATTAATAAATATATTTGTACGTGCATCGAGACAAAAAAATTGCTCACAATGGCGCCGCCATTGATCGTGTGAAGAAATCAAGTGACTAATCCTCTTCGCACACGTTCCATGCATCCGTAAGAACAGTATAAGTCCGATTTGGCAATCTATCGCGGGACAGATTGCCAATTACGAGAAATGAAATTACCGGTCGTGAATTTCGGTACTCGTTTCGAGCGCTCGATTTCACTCGTTTTGACAGCCGTTTGACTGATCGATCATGCCGCCGTGTTACGTGTCCCAAGGATGGATAGATAAGCGAATTAACGTTCGAACGGACGTTGCAGTAGCAGCATTGTTTTCCACGTTAAAAATCGATCGAACGAGAGAGAGAGAGAGAGAGAGAGAGAGAACTGGAATTTTCATGCCTGCAAATTGAAAGGAATTTTAATCGTTGCCCAACAAGCTGGAGTTTCCATTCGGCTAAGGAAAAAAAAACTGACTGACGTTCGAGATGTATTTTGTTATTTTAGCACGTGTTTCTTTCTTTTTTTCCCTCAATGCTTTTTATATCGCTGTTTCGTTCCATTTAATTCACGATTTCATTTGACGTACAATCGATAATCGGTTTATTCGAATTGATTAACGATCAACCGTTGTGTTATTGCGAGACGTTTAAAATGCAACGGGCGAGATTGCGTTTTCAATCTACAGCAGTAATTAGAACGAGACAAAGGTGCGAAAGTAATAAGCGATAACAATTTTGTACGTTTTAATAAATATTTCGAACGTGTTGCATCGCGCGATCAATGGGCAGAGCGATATCTGACTCGCCTTTGAAAGTGAATCGATGTTTTAAATTACGTTTCGAAATACCACGAGGTCTCAATTGAAAATACCACGATAGGGGATAGCCGTACAATTCCTGTAAAACTCAATATGTTTCACTTTGATTTGAGATTCATTTGAATCTTGAGTGAAATGTAACTTTTATGAATAACGAATATTCCTTATGAATATTCGTAACATTTTTAATCAACGACGCGTTCCAACCGAACAATCTCGCCGTGTGTTGCTTTAATCATTCTCTCTTTTTTTTTTTTCTCAATTTGATTTGTTCCTTTGCGTCAAATTGGTGGAGAGATATAACAAACAATAGATAGACCAAATTACGTGTTAGATTCGTAATCCTACTCTTATTCTCACGTACGGGTGTCCAAATATATTCAAAACTGTTGATGACTATAAACATCTTGGATGAAATGATGCACTGCACAATTAATTGTCGTGTAATAATCGCAAGACTGTTTGTCAAGAAAATGAGTATTGTTATCAATTCTGGTAGTCTATTAAATATTAAATATTTAAATATGAAAATATTGAAAATATTTAAATATAAAAATATTAGAACTATTTAAATGTAAAAATATTAAAAATATTTAAATATGAAAATATTGAACATATTTAAATATAAAAATATTAAAAATATTTAAATATAAAAATATTAAAAATATTTAAATATAAAAATATTAAAAATATTTAAATATAAAAATATTAAAAATATTTAAATATAAAAATATTAAAAATATTTAAATATAAAAATATTAAAAATATTTAAATATAAAAATATTAAAAATATTTAAATATGAAAATATTGAAAATATATAAAAATAAATAATAAAATAAAAAAAATATAAAAATATTTAAATATGAAAATATTAAAAATATTTAAATATGAAAATATTGAAAATATTTAAATATAAAAATATTAAAAATATTTAAATATAAAAATATTAAAAATATTTAATATGAAAATTTAATATGAAAATATTGAAAATATTCAACTATTTATGTATTATTATATTTATTATATTTATAATATTAATATTTATTTATTAACATTTAAATATTGGAAATATTGAAATATGCCACATTGAAAAATGTGCAAAATGAGACAAAATTCACTTCTTGGATACTGAAAGGGTTAAAAATCACACTGACACGCGTAAAAAATATACTTTTCACAGGTTTTTCGCGGAATTCGCGATTACTCTGACCCCGGGTGCTAAGCGGATAATGCTGTTTGCAGGTTTGTCGTGCTCCCTTCGGTCTTCGTTTGCAGTTTCGTGCCCACCAAAATCTTCCTGTCCAATTACGCGAGCTACCAATCAAACGGAAAATCAAAACAATTAGAGCGTTAACCTTCGTCGGGTACAAGGGGGAGGGGGGGGGGGGCGCACCCGACGATTCGCAATTTGGAGAACGTTCTTCCGCCCCGGAAAAATGATTAACGCTTCCCTTAATTGGGAATCCCAACGCCTAATTGCTGCGCCTCCTGCAAACGTTCGATCATCGAAACGTTTCCGAACCGCGGAACTTTCATTTAATTCTCTACAATTTGAACGTTCGAAAACAAGTATCGACATCGACAAGTGTTCAAATATGTTTGTCGCGCGTTGAGCGTAATCTCATTTAATTCTTAACCCTTTCGGATCTCATTTCAATTTCAATTCTCATATATATATATATATATCGGGCCCACTACTTTCGTCTCATTCTAATACTTTGAACATTTTTCTTGTATTTCGACATTTCAATAATTTCCTTACCTGATTTTTCCTTGCCTGATTTTTTACAAAATATTTCTAGTGAAAAGTAGCGTATCCCCTTTACCAAGATCTTTACGCATTGTGTTTCTACGACAATGCTTTGTAGTTTCAAACGATATGTAAAAAGAATTGAAAGAGTTATATTGTTTAACAATAATTGAAAGGTTTTATGCTCGTGGCACAACTGGTTGCTGGTGGGAAATGAAAGAATGAAATTTTTTTCATTGAAGTATACAATTAACTAATAATAATTCGTTCTGTTGTAAGTAGACGAAAAGGAAAAACAAAACACAGGATTAACATTCTTCGCATTTCAGAGAACTGAGGGATTGAATGTCAGAAATGTAAAAAATGATATTTTCAATAGAGTTGAACTACCAGAGCTAGTCCAACTAACTACTTGAATTTCACTTTCTCAGATTGATATCGCATTCTACTTATCTACGTAACTTTTCACTTTATTTATACTGCATCTGCATGTTTTATTGTACATCTTTAGTTTTCACACGTTTACACATAGAGATGTCTTTCGATTATTTTTTCAGATTTTTACATTTATTAGAGAAATCTACTCTAAGTTCTGAAAGATCTGACGAATAATACTGTGCGGAAATGATTTAGAAATGTGCATTCGACGTTGTGTAATCATATTTCAGAATCAAGTAACAAATTATTAGTTTAACCTTTCGGTATGCATCGATATATCTATACAGCCGATCGTTGATTAAAATCGACCATACGCATATCTACATTTATTATGTCTGAATTAACTCTGAAGTAGTATCGTAGATTCATAGTAATTACAAAAATTTGAGGTATTCAATTTTATTTCGTATTTTATATTGTATTTATATTTTATTTGATGGAGATATTCAATTTTATTTCGTATTTGTATTTTATTTGATAGAGATATTCAATTTTATTTCGTATTTTATATTGTATTTGTATTTTATTTGATAGAGGTTAGATGAATGATAAATCTGCGGATTTTTATGCAAATTCGAGCTTTCAGGAATGAAATTTAGAAAAGGGAAACTTGTTAGATAGAAAATTGTTTTCTCCATTAATTATCGTACAGAGTATCGCACTTTGTATATTTTGTATTCTTTTGCATCCTCAAACTTTCTGTAAATATACAAAAATCCGCAGTCTAGTAATAAACTTAAAGTCGAATAAAAAATTCCAAAATCGTGCAAAGTGAGACTAAAATTTATATACTTATTTTCTAAACACTTTTTTTTTAAAAAACTTTTCATATTCTTATTTCCCCAATGTTATAATAATACAATCTGTAGTTTTTCCATCGAACTTCAAAATCTAAGCTTCTGTTACGTGTACCTGTATCAAAAATTTTATTACTTGATATTAAATTATATTTGTGCAAGAATCCGAAAATATCGAGTCGGATTCTCGAAAGTATCCCGTCACAATATCGAGATTCCCGAGATTTCGAGAATCGTGCTTCGTTCAATACGATCGTCATATGAAGTATTAAAATATGTAGTAATAAAATATTCAGCATGTAAGAGAAATAATTTAAAAATTCGAGAAATCTTAATATTTATTAATGTACCAGGAACAGTAGAATGGCGAAAAAAAGCAAGTTTTAAGAGAAGACTTCAATGTTCAAGATCATCGCGAATCTTTAAGTAATAAAATCTCTAAATAATTAACAACACAATCTGTTATTATTAACTCTGCTGTTACGGATAAATATTATTTCAATTAAAATATCTCCTGAATTAATGGTCGTTCGGTATAAATGACATTTTTTTATAGAGAACGACGAGCTGAACCGATTGTGCACATTATTATGTATTAAAAGATGTACGATTTCATTAAAAAAAAAAAAACAAAAACGAAACTTTTGTGCATCCACATTAAAAAATAATGTTTACACTCCTCTCGAAACCATTCAACTTCTGCTTAAAACATTTTTGGATATAATTTAGAAAATATTTCAGCTTCTAGTTTTGGATGATTCACTTGTGTAGTATCGATTTGTGTATATATATATATATATATATATATATATATATATATATATATACACATGAGTATAATCCGAACAAGACTTATCGTTGGAACAAGTATAGGATGGTCACTAAAAAAAGATTGAAGTGTTTGAAAAATTCATAAAAACAAAAATTTTCATTCATGAAAATTCGCACACGATACTGAAAAAAATCCATTAATTATATTTTCAAAATAAATAATAGAAAATTTAGAAAACACGTGTTCGCAAAAGTTATTTAGTCTATGTTTGAATGACCACTAAAAGACTGAAGTGTTTGAAAAATTCATAAAAACAAAAATTTTGATTCATGAAAATTCGCACACGATACTGAAAAAAAAATCCACTAATTATATTTCCAAAATAGAAAATTTAGAAAACACATGTTTGCAAAAGTTATTCAGTCTGTGTTTCGGTGGCCACTAAAGAACTGAAAGGTTTGAGAAATTCATAAAAACGAGAATTTTAATTCATGAAAATTCGCACATGATACTGAAAAAAAAATCCATCAATTATATCTCCAAATAAAATAATAGAAAATTAGAAAAAAAACATGTGTTTGCAAAAGTTATTCAGTCTGTGTTTCGATGACCACTAAAAGACTGAAGTGTTTGAAAACTTCATAAAAACGAAAATTTTGATTCATGAAAATTCGCACACGATACTGAGAAAAAAATCCACTAATTATATTTCCAAAATAAATAATAAAATGATAGAAAATTTAAAAAAACACGTGTTTACAAGCGAATGCGCGGAGGGCAAAGGAAGACGGCTACGAAACATCATGCGACTGGCAGGCAGGCCGTGAAAGAGACTCGTTCGAAAGGGCAAAGTCACATTCGCCTTTAAATGTCAAAATTTTCCAATCACCTCGGCGAGCCACCGCGCGCGGTTTCCTGTGCGCGTGCGTTTCCACGGTTCGCGCGCGTTTCACTTTCACCGTCTACGCTCTGGTGGACGTACGCACCGCCCCGGCGAAGATAAAAACGCCTGGCTCGGTTAAATAAACGGAGAACGGCTGGATCGCAGAGCCAAACGAACCGTGCCCCTCATAACTTTTAGTACTAGTCTGTTACCTGCTAACTCCGGACAAATTGTCGTCGAGCTAGACTCACAGTGACTCAACCGTCGACCACCATCCGCGATTGTGTTCATAAAGCCGAAAAGAAAATAAAAAAAAAAAAAAGAAAAACGAGAAAAAAAGGGAAACGAACGAACGACTGGTCGTCTCGCTGGTCAAAGCAAATTAAAATTCTAAACGATCGAGTGAACATACATACGTGAAGAAATTCTACAAATATGGTCGGTCTATGATCTTTTCGATTGATAGTATTTGATAGTAGTTAAGATAACTTGCAATAAAATTACTGTAGTAAAGTTATTATTTATCGAAGTAACAGACGATGACGATCGTCTGATTGTATGAGAGCGCTGTACGCGTTTTACATCCGAGTGTGACGTTTCTTTCACTTCGAGTTGGACAGGGATATGTTTGATCGGACACGTAAAAGATTGTATTGTAACAAGCAGTGGTGGTTTCTATTTGCTGCGGAAGAGCACGAGTTAATTTCGTCAAATATTTACTTATATTCGGTTATCGTTGCCTGTTCAAATCGATTGAAATCCATCGTTGTTTGCTGAAGTTCGCTGAAGTCTACTGAAACTTGCCGCATGGGAATAATCTTCAAAATTCGACTGTGAAGTATTTTGATTATGAATTTCGATATGTGTCTTTGATTTGGGTCGTCTGGCTACCTTACTTTCTTTCTGCTACTGATTCTCTTTCTTATAAACTCGTAAAGACTGGTCTAAAAGTGACTTTCTTTAAATTTGGTCTTTGAAATAGACGACTGGCTAAATTGATCGTTTGGAAATTTCACAATTTTCGTTGTTATGCGGGTATCAATATCAATATTTTTCGTTTCATATCAATGTCGTTTATTACGTGAATGTCTTCATCCCTCTTTGATCTTTAAAAATTGGCTGCTTCAAAAAATAGATAATTTTTACTCTCCTCGCCAATATCTACTGGTTAAATTAATTATTTAGAAAACTTTTTGACGAAGTATCAACGATCTCGTTTTATTTTAATGTTTAAAAGTTGACACAAAACGTAGTTAATTTTCGTTCAACATTGTCAACGTTTATAGCCTGAATTAATTGTTTAGATCTCCAATTTTCGTTACTTTTCATTGTGGACATCAATATTTTTCGCACGTCGAAATATCAATAATTTGTTTCCTCTTGAATTTTTAAAAGTTGGTTCACAAAGGTAGACAGTTTTCACTTTTTAAAATGTAGATTTTATGCATCTTTATGTTTGCTATCTCAACAATTGTGTATAATTTTTTCCCTAAATATAGAGAACTTTTTAATTTATTATTAGATATATAATAGAAATTTTTAATATAAATAATTATCGATTAAGATTAAGATCTATTAAGATAAAAATTTATTATCGATTATAAGAAGCTCAAATTTGCACAAAATACAAAACAATATTATTTGTATTGAAACTCAGTCATATTCATATTGTTCGTATATATGTACATATATATATATATCTGTTTTAACAAACGAAATGTGTGTCCCGAAACAATGTACTGTAATTTACATTCTGAAATAGGTAGAGAGAAAGAGAGAGTTGTGATAAATGCGCTTCTATTGCGCAAACGTTCCTGTTTAATATTCCACTGGATCAGAAAGACAAATACAGCTGTTGAATGTGTGTGGACATTTACATAATTTTGCATCATCATTTGTCCTGTGACAGTAATCTTTTAATGTATGTGATGTACAGGGTGTTTCATTTTCATCTCGTCAAACGGTGTCAGAATGATCTACAATTAAGAATGATCTACAAGATGAAAGAATAATATGTAAACATGGATTTGTAAATGCTTTATTAAAAAGTTATGATATCAATGAATATCGTAACTGTAATATAATGTAATCAATAAATATCATACAATATAACACAATATAATTAACAAACTATTTATTAATATCAGTGAAATGATTCATTCAATTAACTGATACGTGTCAGTATATTAATACTAACTGTATACACAGTACTGCAATGTATACCTAACAATATGCGTAATTATAATAAACACCATCTCTCTAATACAGTTAAATATTGCCAGTGGGAAATTAAATGAGAAGCCAGTCATTTGTAATAACTCTGGCATTTTTATTTATATTAACTTTGTTTCATTTTCCAACTTTGTAATAACATAATTACGCCCTTATGTTCGTGTAACAATTTTTGTTTTCTCATTCTCAACCGTAAAGCACGCTGAAACGATCCGTTTGACAGGATAAAAATGACATTTTTCGTCTAATTTCCGACGATGATACATCACTTTAGAAATGAAATTTCTCGAGATTTCTTGGGGAATGAAAAAGAAAAATAATTGGATCGATCGACGAACAAAAAGGTTACGGGATGTCAAAATTATTATTGATGAAACATTTACAATGGAAATATTTATCAAGCAACTCCAATTAGTCGAATCAAGTCTATCGAATTTATTTGAATTCGCAGGCTGCCAGATTTTTGTAATCTTCGCCTTCTCGATTGGTGTCTCGATCAAGTCCTTGCAATTAATCAACGTCCCGGTGCCTGTCTTTTTAATATCTCGCGTTCCAATCTCCTTCCCTTCGCCTCGGATCCATTCTGTCTCCAATGATCGTTGGTTATCACATCAATCTTTTCTACGTGCAATTCAGCGTTGCATAATACGTTATTTTTTCTTTTCTTTTTTTTTTTTTCTAACTCCACGATACATTCACCGATGTTTCACTTCAGCGAATGGCTGGATTTTTACACGCATAGTTGGTTTAAGGAAAGAAACTGAGAAAAGAGAGGTGGCAAGGTAAAGAAAGAAAAAAAAAAAAAAAAGAAGAAAGAAAAAAACAGAAACGTGTGAAAAAGCGATCGTTCGGCCAGTGTGTCAAGATTAGAGACCAAACAGACAGGCCGGCGTGCCCTACGCAGAAACGAAAGGACCCAGGCTGAAACAATTGCTCGTACAAATCCTCCTACGCAATTACAGTAACGAGAGTGTGCAGTTCAATTAAAAACACGCCCAGCGTAATTGCGAGGGAACGCTTTCGGAAAGATCTCGCGTTAAACGGCCAGTCCTTTGAACGGCACGTAGAGTCCACAAGATAACGTTTTGCCATAATTTTCTAATGCCGACGCTAGAGCTATTTTCTCGTAGGATCGAACTCGGCCGATTAATTCCAGTGCCAGTTCACTTTTATTTTCATCGGAACTTCGACGTAGAGTATCTGTTCGCACAGGTTTGTGTTATGTTTTATTATATATATATATATAAAAGTTAAAGTTTGTAGCAAAAATATTAAACATAAAGTAAACTTATGTACATTTAAAAAAAAAAAAAAAACCTAGAGCATGTTAAGGTAAATATATAAAAAAATAAAAATAGATAAATAAGAAATAAATAAGATAGATAAATATATAAAAAAATAAAAATACATAAAAAAAATAATAACCTTTTCTAATTAACAAATATTTCATTACAATTTTATAATATTTCGTTAAAATTTTTCAAAAAAGATTTTCACAGTGATATATTTCTCATATCACCGATATTTCAACTGATTATATTTAAATAATCAAAGTTACAATTATTATTTCCAATCTAAATTTTTGAGTTGACAACGTAACGCAAGAGTTAACTTTCTGTCGAACGAATAATTAATAATTAACTCTCCCTTTCAATTTCTCCCTCGAGCTACTTTGGCAATCTCTCGCATATTCATTTCACGTCGCGAGACCATTATCAAAACTCACAGATGTTCCACGGTTAAAGCACAATCGATGTTCAAGTTTCTCCGGCCGGATTCCGCAGTTTCCACAGAGTCGTTCCATCCACTGGAAAGTTTGTCGAAAACGACGATCAAGGCGATTAGGGGAAGTTCGGATAGAGAGTGCATTTACATACCGTTTGTATCCGAGTACGCGGCACCGATTCAGTTATCCCGGCGATACAAGCTTAACAAAAGCGTTCTGGAGCGTGTGTTACGTGTCGTACATTGTTCGATTTCTCCTTCGCCGATTTCGATCGTACGCGACACCCACGCCTCGAGATTTCCCTGCAGACGCTTCGAGGTGGACGAAAGTTCTCGCACGCCCGATGAAAACTTCTCCATACTTCAAACTGTTATATACAACTTTGTAAAAGAAAATCGCACGACAATCCAGTCGTATCAAATAATTGTCAAAGTGTGACGCTCTGTGTTAATTTCGTTCAAAAATGATTTCACAGCACGTAGGAAGAGTAATTTTCTTCTCGAATGAAAAATTTTTCACGATTAAATCTATTGTAGTCTTGAAGATCGAAGTTTCTTCTTTAGCTATACGATTTTTTTTTTTTTTTGCATTTCATTGAACTTCAAAGGGGTTGGCGTTCAGCAACAAAATGTTAGGATTTCTCGAACTTGTGTCTTCGTTTAATTCTGACATTCAAAGATTCAATAAAATGACGAGAAAAAAGAAAGTGGTACAGCAAGTTACGGAAGAGTGAAGCTTCTTCCGAAAATAAAGACTTCAATCTTCAACATTATGGATTTAATCATGGAAAAAAATTTTTCATCAATTTTATCAATCTGTGAACTTTTCTTCCACCTCGCGTGTCACAGTCTGCAAAATAATTTGCAAATTGCACCATGTATTAATCCCCCCTATTGGTCCCTAACCCTCAGATCAAAGATTCATTTGCACCTCGTAGAATAATCATGACCGGCGGAAATAATACCGTTTCTCGAAAGAAAACGTGACGAATTTTGAAACTCGGCCAAGTACGAACACGAAGGAAGAACGAGGTTCTTCGGCACGAGCGGACAGCGGGATGAAAACGTCGAAACGAAGGCAGAACCACTTTTTCTCTCCCGCCTCCTGCTGCCGCCCACTACGAAAGAGATCGAAGACCACTCAACCGGGCCTCCTTAAGGGTTCAAGCTGGCGGCTAGTTTGAATTTCAATTTAACAGCGAGGAAACGACGACTCTGTGCGCGTTCATTTTCCTATCCTCTCGAGGGACATTTCAATCGCCGGAGAGGGTCAAGCCAATTCAACTCGTCCAATTGAAAGACGTCGCGTCGATATTATTTAGGTAAAATATTTGAAAAACGAAATGGTTATTTAAACGGCGCCTGCTTTATAGATTATCGAAACAATTGTACGTTGCTTCATTCGTACAGGTAAACAAGATGTTTTATTATTCAGCTGTCGAAATGAATTCATTTTCTGTTCCATTTGGTACTTCAGGCTTGGATTAAAATGGATATAAACTTACGAATGACATTCAGTTCTACCGTGTCGAATAATCTTTAATCACGAAGACCATAAGAAAAACTTTCAGAAGCTGATAGTGATAGATAGATCCATCTTTGGTCGAGAGTGTTCGATTTTATTATTAACTTCAATTTCATTAATTTATTAACCTTGGTTTTTTAATTCAGTTTATTAATTTTACTTCAACGTCTCACTGGAGAGGCGATTCTCAGAAACTTGAAGTTTCTTAAAAATCAATTTTTGTATTGTATCATTTTTGTAAAAATCAATTATTGTATTCACTTTGTTTCTTTTTACCTTTCAATTACAGGTAAAAAGGAACTCTTTGTTCGAAATATATTGCGATCCATTCTATATACACATTGTGGAATTCATTTAATTCCACTCATCTTCGCCGAATCGTTTTCTCCCTTCAGTTTTTTTTCTGTAAAAGTAACAGACCTTCTTTAAAAGTAACATCGACTTTCATTTATACCGTGAGATTCGGTAGGAAATACCAGGACCTTTGCTGATCGGCAAAGTGACTCAATTAACTGGAGCCAGTTGAAGCCGATCTAATTCTATTCGAGGCGAGCCGACTTATCAATTCGCGAGCGTTTCCGCGCGGCTGAACACGCGGCCTCGATCTGCCGAGAAAACGGCTGCAACGAAATCTCCGCGAAACCGTGGCGGCAGCCGAGGAAAAAATAGCACGAAACGAGACAGGATTCAGCTGCTCGCTAGTCTGTTCTCTCCGTCGAGAGACAGTGAGAATGCTCGTTCGATTTCACTTTAGGCCCACGCGCCATTTCGTTCGGATATCAGCCGTCCTTTTTCTTCTTTCATTATTTTCTTTTAACAAGGCGAGTTATCCATTATTTGAAAATATTCTTAAACATCCTGTATATTTATATAAAATTTCTATATTGCGTTACCAAATAAATTTGACGATAAATTTTTGTTTTATATTATGGCACATTATATTATATCGTATTGCAATATTTATATAATATTTATTATATAAATATAAAAGCGCATAAAAATCCAAATGCAACGTTTTTTTGCATTAAAACTAGGCGAGAGATTCTTTTCAATATTGACATGTACAATTTTCTGTTTATTACTAAAATGGTAGATTAAAATTTTCTATCGATATCACACAGATATTTACTACTTTTTACTTTACTTTACCCTTTACCGTTTGTTACTTACACTAAAAGTTCGCAAAATGTACTCAAAATTCCAATGTTCCAGTTCAATGTCCAGTCTTTATAAACGAAGAATTAAATTAAATTAAACTTACTAAATTTATTGATATAATATAATTTAATATATTACAAACTTTCACTTAATTTAATATCAATATAATCACAATGCAATTAATTTGATAAATTAAATTTAAATTCTCTTTTCTCCTAAATCAAGTTAACAGACGTGAAAACCTATTTTTCAAAAGTAAACCGCCGGTCGCGAAAATGAATCCGTTCGCGTAATTCGCGAGAGAAATCTGTGCGACTCGTAGTAGTCTCGTATAAGCGGCGCGAAAACGCTGTAAACCCCGCTCCGAAACTCGTAAATTCACCTCTTCCAAAATCCTATAACCGGTCTCGTTTTATCGGGAAGATGCACGGTTAGGAGAGAAGAACGGAAAATGGAGTGGAAAGCGTCGCATGACACCCGAGAGTTCTCGCGGAGCCCACGTGCAACGTCGTTACGATATTGTCAGACAGATATAGCCGAAAGTGCAGCGTGCATCCGCGCCGTTCATTTCCGTGCGTGGATCGTTTTAGATCTGGCCCCATCTGGGACGACAGACTTACGAGATAATCGACGGTCTGCCGTTTTGTCCCTTCGTGAAAATGGGCAATATGTCGGTGCGCGATTTACTGCCCGGCCGGGGAATGCAATTTGCAGCCGCGTCTGAATTAATATCGCTGGTAAACTATATACTCGCCGTGTGTTCCTGAAATACACGTGTATTTTAACCTTCCAATTTGTGCATGCACGTGTGTGCGTGTGTGTGTGTTTTCATTGATACGAAACAACAGGTCTCAAATCATTTCTTTTTGGATTTTCATTTTCAGAGTTGGGCAGCGATCAATTACTTTAGTGGTCATTCCTGTAATCGGTATTGCTAAATCTAGTCACCGATAATCGTAATCATTTAGAATAAAATAGTTAATTAATTAATTAAAATAAACAGTTAATTTAGTTAAATTAAATAAATATTAACATTAATATAATTTAAATATCATATTAATATTAATATAATTTAAATATCATACTAATATAAATATAATTTAAATATCATATCAATATTAATATAATTTAAATGTCATATCAATATTAATATAATTTAAATATCATACTAATATAAATATAATTTAAATATCATATCAATATTAATATAATTTAAATGTCATATCAATATTAATATAATTTAAATATCATACTAATATAAATATAATTTAAATATCATATCAATATTAATATAATTTAAATGTCATATCAATATTAATATAATTTAAATATCATATAAAAATATCATATCATATAAATATAATTTAAATACCATATCAATATTAATATAATTTAAATATCATATCAATATTAATATAACTTAAATATCATATCAATATTAATATAATTTAAATATCATATTAATATTAATATAATTTAAATATTATATATTATTAATTACTTAAGATAAATTAGTTAATTAGTAATTACTAGTTAAAATAAATTCATAATTGTTTTGATAGTAAACTTTTGTGGCCATGTTGTCATTAAGGGTAGGTAGTTTTTAAATCATTAAGATTTACATTTTATCACGATCTAATGTGTTATTTCTTTACATTGCAGACAAACGTGTCAATCATGTAAGGTTGCGTGTTATTCATAATATAAGTAAATATTATCGTTGGAAACCGCTTGCAGTTTGAGTAGTAGAATCCAATAGCGGAACCAAGATTAAAGAAAATATCTACGCATAATATTCGTGTAGTATGATCTAATATTCAAATGATTCTATGGAATCTAAATTAAATGATTCTAATATAATACGAGGAAAATATTCCTTGTCGCATAATAATATCTATATTAGTTGAATTTATAATAATTTATCAAAAGTTTATAATTTCTGATATATATATATATATATATATATATATATATATATACATTTTTTTTCTTTTTTTTTATAAGAATGAGCGCGTGTCACAATGAAGAATTTCAAAATTTTGATCATTAAAGCAAATTAAAGTCCATCTTCGTCAAGTCACACGGAACACTATGCCAATAATGATTCAACAATCATTTTTTCGATCGATGGAAAATGTTTTAAATACTCGCAATAAATTCCGACAAAATTGTAAAATTGTTACGAACGATAAATATTACGATAAATATAGTTTCTATAAAATATACAAGTAAACTACCGATATAATCATAATCAAAATTACTTTTAGATTAACGATTGTTAAATGAATCATCTCTAATTACAAAGGAGAAAAGAACTGGGCGTGCCAATACTTTTCTCATCCACTGTATCGATCAATATTTCAAGAATAAAAATTCTATTCGTATCCTATTTGCACGATGCATAGGAATTATTTACGTACTTCTTTAGCTCGAACTCCTGCACAGAACATTCGCGATAGTCGAAGGAATAACCCTCTCGACATTGAAAATCTCAGCTGAGAGCAGTGTAAATAGCAGTTCACGTAATCAGGAGAGTGGCTGCAAATACAGAGACATCACAGACCGACTCCAATGTAAGTATCTGCGTAGTTATTGGTCCCTGGTATAGGCGAACATTCTACAAAGTATCGTAATTTCGGAAATTTATAGAGATTAGCGTTTCGTAAACAATAAACCCTAACAAACTCGTAAGATATCGACAGTTTGAGATTAATTTTCAAATCGAGTGATTTAATTGATTGAATCTATCCTGTTCATTTTATTAACTATACATCTTATTTATATTATTAGTTATAGACTTTCTATGACCTCGTGAAATGGTCAAAATTTTGATTGTTTCTGAAACTTTTACGAAAATAGTCAGCAACTGAAACTCGTTTATTATTTAAATTGAGGATATGAATATCTCGAAATGTAAAGAAAATTTTTCAAAAGAACTTTGGTCACAATTTTTCTCGTCGATAATTATTATTGAAAAGGGAAATTTCGATCGTTAATCTAAAGCAGAGGATCACCGAGGCCATTGCCACCATTGATAATGGTATGCTACAGCGAATATGGCGAGAAATCGAACATCGTCTTGATGTGCTTCGTGCAACTAACGATGCCTATATATAGAGATATATTAAATGAGTCGAAAAAAGCTTAAGTTTTTGTGATAATTTTTTAAAATATTTGCCTTTGTAATAAATTCTTGAAACTGTAAGTTTACGGACACCCTGTATATTTTCGAACGTTCTAAGTCGGAGGCAAAAGGCGAGTCCCGAAGGTACGATACTGAAAGTCGTCGTGTGTCATCGGGCTCCTGAGATATCGGTCCGTAATTGCGATCGATCTCTCGACACACGCCTGCTTCTTTCAAACAAAGGGGACACAGCCAAAGGAAAGCAGATATATTTCCTCTGTATTACACACAGAGGTTTCGGATAAAAACGATTCCGGGGCAGCATTGTTCCAGCTTCGGCTTCGAACCGAAATCGACGAACGAAGGGAACAAACAAGGACGAGGGGAAGGAGACAGGGTTTCGCGATCGTCCGATCTGGACGACACCATATCGCCATTATATGCACCCGGCGAATTCTACTATGAACGCTGTGGAAGAAGCGCTTTATCAGCGCTTCCGACATTCCGCGCTCCAATATCATTTATATCTTGCTAGAATGTCACCCTGTCGAACGTACGTACATTGATAAGGTTGATTTGTTAACCCTTTCGGGCGATTAGATAGCGTCGCGCCACGTTGCCAGCGTGACACGTCGCGCGAACAGCAAGTTGCTTGAGAAATCTGCAAATGAACGACCCTGACCTGCGGGCGATTTCAATCGTTGGTGTGGATTGCAAACGTTGGCGAGAATATTTCCGCGATATAAAAGTATTATAAATATTTCTGGAATCAGCGGCATTCCGATGCTTGGGCTTCGACGTGGTTTCGATAGTTTCGCAACGATCTGAAAAACTGTAGTAAAACGTAGTGTATGAAAATAGTTCGTCAGGAAATGTGAGTTCGAATTTATTACAGAATTTGGAGATTTCAAATTTATCACGATTTCGAAAAATGCAATGAAACCGTAAGTCGAATTTATTACAGAAATGTGAAATTTAAAATTTGTCGTAGAATTACTTTGTAATAATATAGATGTGAACATTGCTTTTACCTGTCTATTTATAAAAAAATACGACCCGTTCAGTTATTTTCAAATCAATGTATTTTCAATCAACATGTTTGAAATATGTTTGTCTATTGATAAAAACTGTTGCCCGTTGATTTCATTTTTAAATCAACGTGTTCGAATCAATTATTTGAATTGTCTGCGGTGTAATGAACTTCGATTAACTATCACGTTATATATATTCGCACGTGCATAATAGATATCTATATGCACGAATTTCGAATAGCTTGATTAAATTATTGAATCATTTGAAAAATTAATAGGGATTTTAGGTAGTTCCAATGGCATTTATATTTTACATTGATTAATTATCAATTGGAGGGCTCAGAAGCTAATCAGTGTAACTCATCCTTTAGAAATAATTTATGCCCTGCATATACTGCAGTCAATCAACAGAATAGTTTGGTCGTTATAATATGATTATTATAATGCAATTTTACGAAATTATTTAAATTTTAAGTTCGACAAATTGAAGACTTTGATAAGGAAAATATGTCTGTGCGGCATTAGTCACTTTGATTAAAAATGATTTATATTGATTAGCTCCTGAGCTCTCTCATTATCGTGGATGTAATTAAAAATACTATTAATTATATTTAGAGTTTTAGTTATTATTCACTTGTTACTTATAGTTTAGTTACAGTACTACTATGTAGTATATATAATCTTAGTAATATAACATTACAATAAATATTATTTATCATTTACTATTTAAATAATAAATAATGTAATAATATTATTAAAATTATTAAACCTAAATAGACGAACAAGTAAATCTGTATGATCTGTAAAATTATTCCACGGTAAACTGAAATTCACTATGTAATGTCTTGTTAAACAATTTCCACCATACATAGGTATATTCTCGCCCCTGTTCACGAGCATCGTGGCAAAGTCCAAATGCAGGTACCAAATTTCTCTCAAAATATCGCCAGTTCCAACCGAGCCGAAATTCCATTAACTGCGACACGAATCACTCTATTTAAGCGACTAAATTAATTTGTTCGCGATGAGTACCAGCTCGAGAGTACCAACAGAAATGAACAGCGTGCTGAGCGTGCAGTCGGTCTCGGCGTAGAGAAACAGAACGTCGTGTTATTAAAAACGAACTCCCATATTTTCTGCGAAGCTCGGCGAGCCTCTCCCATGAGTATTTAGCTTAACCGGAGTATCTGGCTCGTGTAACTTGTTCAGTCGTTTCACTTAGTAAACGGACGAAGGGACGAGTGAGTGTGCGGCGGTTGAAATCGCCGCCGGTTCATTACGCCATAGGTTTGCGTTCCTCCCTTGCAGCCACGGGAAATTTATCGCCAGCCTCCCTCACTCTATGGTGGCTCGTTTCGATGAATTACAACCCGCTGGAATCTACCATTGTCTCCTCTACCCCTGGGCCGAGCTTTTACTACTCGTGAAATTCCAATACACGTTTCGCGCGTGTCGACAATTCGACGCCTGTGTTATTTTAACCTCTTGCGTTGGAACGACGTGCCACGCACGTCGACAATTGTTTATTCCAAAATTTTAATATTTCCCCAGTTTTAAATATATTTAAGCAAAACAAATAATAAATTTATTACCGCTCAATAATGCGGTAATAAGCGACGAATTATTGTGTACGGTTTGGTCACTCGTTATGGTCCGCAATCAGTTGCCAGCGCAAAGTGGTTAAATACACGAAATCCCGGACAGAATCCGGGAATTTGTAACAAACGTGGATTATGTTGTTCGTTACGACTGATTAATCAAGGAACGGTTATAATTCTCTCCTACTGTCAGAGAGTGTTGGAAAGTCGAACTATCTCGATCGAGGAATATTTAAAGAAAAAAAAAAAAAAAAAAGTGGTCCACTCGTTACAGCTTATTACACTTATTGATTTGAGGTTATTCTAAACACAAATTTAGGAGGATCGATAGTCGATTTATGAAACGTTTACAAATGACGATGAAACTAAACACGCACCGTAGAACTAACAATGAACCAACGAGTAAAAACTCACGCCACTGTATGTATTTGAAGCGATCCACGCAATCATCTCCTAAACTGTTCGTTATACAAAAGAATGTTTCATGTGTAACCGGTGGAAGATGAATATTATGGAACTCTCTCTATTGTCGTTACTAAAATGATTTTATTGTCTTACAATTAGATCAGAACTGGCTAACTAGCGGCTCGCGAGCCCTTGCCCCCACTACTGATCGCTAGCGCTATCCCCTCCACTGCATAGGTCTCTTCACTACATCGATCTCTCCATTACATCGACCTCTCCGTTGCATTGAAATTTTCTTGCCGTGAATGAGCTCTACTCTCTCATTGTCATTAAATACACGCAAGTGAAGCTTACTCGTGGTATATGCATAGTTAGTCGTATGTATGTGTGTATGTGTGCACGATTAATCATTTCGACAAAGGATGAGGTTCAGGATTTCTCGAAGCACGAAGAAATTTATTGTTTTTGTCTTTAGATATTCACGACCGAGAGTAACGACTCGCTCTTTCTTCCATGCTAACAAGAAGTATCAACGTTTATCGCGCTCCGGCGAGGTGACTAACTAAATTCCAACGTGATAATTCTCCTCGAGGGTAACATGATTAATTTATAGTAACATGTTAATTTATAGAGTTTCAATAAGAAATGAGTTGTTTCATTTTTATGTAACAGTTCTTATTGATCTGTATAATACTTAGTATCTAATTTCAGTTTGGTACGACATAGATTTTAAGTTTTAGAATTTAATTAATCGTAATTACAACGTTTCAATTTCAATCCCGCCAATGTTTAAGTTTCTTCCCCTAATTTCTTGTCAAGAATGACGAAAATTTTCTTTAACAAAAGAGAAAATTTCAACCGGCTTGAAAACGATCGGTCAATTAATTAAAAGTCTTACTCTCCCGAAGGAAAGCTGAGTTTACCGATAGATCTTTCGGGATTTTTAGCCACGAGGCTCGTGACTGGAAACACCCACGATGTCATTGAAAATTTCGAAAATGAGATATTCTCCCAAGTATGGGAAACTTCAGCTGGGTTCTTTTACTCTCCCGTGATAGAACTGAAAGTTTCAAAGACATAATGCTTTCTTATGCACGACGACGAGCCTTCATATTTAAACGTCAAGAAAATTTTCAACAGCTTGAAAACGTAGCTTAAAAGCTATGCAGCTTAAAAACGTAGCTATACGTACGACATATATATATATACCATTTAAATCTGAAGCGTCCTTCGCCACTTTCTTACGAGATTTCTATGAAATCATTAATCAGCCGGAATAAGGGAGGAAATATTACCGAAGTACGTTCTACTTAAGGGACCAGAACTTCCTCGAAAAGCGGGATATTGCCTTGAAAATTTCTTTCACGGCTCGTCCAACGTTATTACATGCTACGAGTCTCATTTAGTCCGTTTTCCTTATCCTTGATGAGCCTCCCGTCCTTTTAACGAACCAAGAATTACCATTACTCATCCCGGTTCTCGATTCGCCTTCTCGTCGCGCAATTTTCGCGCAATACCATTTTCTAAATTTTAATCTAAAAGATTAACTGTAAAAAAAGATTTACAGTTGGTTGCGAGACGCGCTGTTGATGAGGATTGATTCGCATGCATTTACGACTTAAATTTTACGATTTTTACGATCAAATTTTACGTAAACAATTTACAATTTGTTCCGATTCGATTTATTATTTGTTATTTATTATTTCTTGATATTTATATAAAATATATTTATCTAGTCTTATATATCTGTATCTTAATATAATAACAAATATTCATTATTGTCTTTTAATATTTATTATTTTCTGCTAACATTAATTGATTACTATTAGAAATTGCGGACTTTTATGCATTTGCAATAAAATTTAAAGGGCGAAATACTACGTAGTGCAGAAAAATACGTAAAATGTTCAAAGTATAGTGCCTTCTGTGACATTTCGTACGTAAAACTTGGACTATCGATTTAAACAACTATTTCTGAAAAAAAAGTCGAAAGGTCGGAAATAATTATATTATTTAATTTCAGCGATTTAACATTTAATCACAAATTTGAAACTTCCAGCTTTTTCTTTAATAAAATTCAAAAAGTGAAACACGAATATATGTGTGCTATAGGTGTGTTGCACAGTGTGAATAGGCGCTGATCAGTACGTTCTTATTTCGTGTAATGTAACATATCCAGCGTATTCTTCGAGATTTCGGGACCAGGAAGAAATTAAGATTCTTTCTTGTCTGACACGCCGTGGGCGATTTGTTTCTATACAGCAGACGCACAAAAGGTATTGTTCTTGCAAACTAATCCATCAAGCGCTGTCAAAGGTGCATTCTATTACAACAAAACGTGTATTAAGAAACGATTTTCGTATCATTTGCATATATCTCTCCGCCTGGGATCTACAATATTTATAAGTATCAGTGATTTATGATTCTGGTCAAGTGAGAAACCGTGATCACGTTAAAGAGAAAATAATATTATCGCGAGAATGAAGATGATTTGGTACAGGGGTACCGTATATTTTGGTTCACGAGCGTCAGAACATTTATCAAAGAGCGAATAATTTATGTGGATTTCTTTCGTTAGAAAATTTCGATTTAACACATATTCTTCATGAAAATTTAATTCTTCACTTTCCACTTGGTATCTTTCGATCTAGAATAAATGCAGCGAACACGGCGAATTAATAAAAAAATAATATAAAACTGGGAAACGACAATTTTACAAAAAAAAAAAA